>NC_083759.1:4968043-5271436 GCF_033458585.1 Syngnathus typhle | reverse complement strand
CTGGAGATGAAACCACAAAAATGAATCTGGTAAACGACGCCCCCCACTCCACAAAAAAACCCAAGTCTTAACTATTAAGCAGTGAGCCTGTTTTCCATTTGAATTCAACACTGTTTATTTAACATACCGACTCGGAATACACAAGAACTTGGTCAAGAGAAAATTCTGTTAAGTCACCATACGTCTACTCGGCAATGAATGAGTCAGGAGGGGTGGCCATTTTTAACTGGCGGCGTAAACTATTGCGTGGGCTCCAGTGACCGTCTTCGGTTTCCCCTCTTCTAAAACGAATTAACGGCGATCGCGTCAAAAAAACAAAAAAAACCCCTATGCACCTGAATATTACACACAGAAAATAATGAGAAGGAAATATCGCCAAGCATGTGGTAGGTATTACGATGACGTTAATAAGGACAACAGATTCAGAAGTCCCACAGTGAAACAAACCTCGGGATGGTGCGCAGGTCCCCGGTTCCTTTGGTCTCATCCTGCCGAGAGAACCACAATTCCAACAATTTCTCGGTCCCCTCGAAGAAATGTGAACCACTATCTTCCATCATGAGACAACAGACGCACAATCAAAAAATTAAAAGTAAACGTCGGTTATAACGTTTGATCTTATTAAATCCTTATTCAATTAGATTATAACTTAGAGATGTACAGTCCGTTAAACAAGCCAAATGATTTTTCTTCAGTTACCGTCTTCCCTTTTGCAGAGAATACCGTTAGCGAGTGCTAGCTAATATCGCCGGCCATACTGTGTACAGCTCTACATGCCGACTATGAGGTGCATTTATATAGACAGCGACGAATACGTCATTATCTTGTAAAACCAATCGTATTGTAGGACTGTATTTGCTAAGATACGATTGGTCCAAAGGGCTGTCCGTTTCAGCTATAGCTAGCTAAGTTCTCCTTGACAACACGACGTCACGTGACGTACGCGCAGCAAGTGAGGGCTACGTAAAGTGCTTAAAATTGACAGAGAAAAAGTCACAAGCAGTTGGGTTCAGACTTCGGAGATGTTGCAGGGCACTTGCAAAATACCAGACTGGTCTATCTAACGGTTTGACAGGCAATCTGTTGAGAAATCTATCAGCGAGATGTCAGAGCAGTCATCTTGCTAAAAAAGGAAGTCACCACCATCAGCTGGTAATGGAAACAAACAATCAGGCACGGCATGGGTACCTTATATCTTCCCAAATGTCAACAAATCACTGGAATTACTCAAATTGACCTCACATTCCAGTTAAATATAATTAAAGAATATATACACTTGTGATTATTATTTTATGTGTGCTTTGACTTGAAAGTCACAATAAATTATTTGCACGTAAGATTTAACTGTAATCAAACTTTTATAGTAATACAGTATTTCATCTAGTTATCAGTGTCACGAATTCAATTTAACAAAAAACGGTATAAAATATATTAGGCGCAATGCACCTTAAATAAATACATTATTGTCACAACATACGCACACACGCACTTTTTGATGTTGCATAACTATTTTGTTTTTATGTGCTTATGTATTATTTGATGTGATGCCGAAGTTGTGTACTATTATTAGTGAACAACATACGTAAATCAAACAACCAATCCCCGAATTCTTAAAAACATACAGGAGTACGCAGTGTAACGCACCGCGGCGAGATATGCGATTGTAGTTTTTAAATTTCAATTTCCACGTCGTGTTGAACAGCTGAGTTTGCCTTTAAAAACTACATTACCCAGAAAGCCTTGTGCGCCAATTAGAAACGTCAACGAGCCAGTGAACATTAAGCGGAGCAGACCAAAATCCCAAACAAGGAAATGGTGGGGGAATAAACCGACCAGATTATTTAATTAATGCATGTAATAATTAATATTTTATTTTATTGTAAATTACGCCGTATTTATGGGTTAGAATGGATTACGACTTCAAAACAAAGCTGGCTGCCGAGAGAGAGAGAGTAGAAGATCTTTTCGAATATGAAGGTTGCAAAGTGGGTCGAGGCACCTACGGGCACGTTTATAAAGCTAAACGCAAAGACGGGTAAGATGACCATGGACGTTATTGTTTATGTTGATATGGAAGTGACGGCTGGATGCATTTTGTTTAGCAACACTTGCATGTGTTTACGAACGGCGCGTTAGATTTGAATCCCCTCCCAAAGTGATAGCCCGTGTCTGTGTTTTTGTTTTCATGTAACGCGCTCACTCACCAAGACCCCCCCCCCCCCCCCATTCCCCCTGACCGCTCGTCTCCTCTTCCCTCCAGCACAGTCCTGCACAACATAGTAGCGGGTCATCTTATTTTTTGACATGTCTCGTCAATATTATGCTTGCTATTCATCGTATGATACCGCACACGAGCGGCACGGGTGTCGTCTTCACGTCACGCGATAACAGGCTTCCTTTCGCGGCCAAATTCCCCCCCGCGCGCTCCCACCCCCTTTTCCCAACGTTGCACGATCAAACTTTTTTTTCGTACTTTAGATGTGAAAGTTAGCTTATCGTTTTACATTGTCACTCTCAAGCGTTTGACTAACTACTTGTGTGGTTTGTGAACTCAGATCCGGATCGACACGTTGTAGGTTGTATCATAACCTTATTTCTGCTTAAACGTATACATGATTTCCATGTCCTGTCAAATTCGGAATTTGGTGTCAAAGTCAAGGCCCGGGGGCCAGATATGGCCCGCCACATTAGTTTATGTGGCCCGCCACATTATTTTATGTGGCCCGCGAAGACAAATTGTGCATCAAATTCGTGTGTCATTACTAGAATTGCAAATTGTCTTCACTTTTAATAATATCTTTTAAGATATTTGACTAGTTTTTACTCGTCTGATTTGAAAACGAGTTATTTGGCAGTTTTTTTGTAGCTTAGACTGTATATAATATGAGGTGCTCATACATTTGTTTGGGTTGACAGTCACAATGGCCCTCCGAAAGAAGCTATGACTATAATGCGGCCCGCGAGTTTGACACTCCTTGTATACGTTGTATACAATAAGGCATGTTTTATAAAGATAGCTGTGCTCAATTCTAACAATATATTAGTAGCGTTGAGTTGGGCATTTGGCAAATGAAATTGATGGAAATGAAATGATCAAGATGAATATTTTACTGCATTTTATGCAAATAACAATGACAAAGCTATGACAAAAAATACGTTAATGATGTCACTACAAAATGACATGGCAGCAACAATGAGTACAGTAATCTTTCTTAATATTTAGTCATATTTAATATTAATTTTGGACACTTCTGGTTGATGATCCAACAAAAACAGCTAAATAAAAAACTATTTGTAGTGTAATCCAGCCATTTGTCTGTCCATCTGTCCGTTCATCCATCCATTTTCAACACTGCTTATTATCTCCAATGCAAATTAGGGTGAAGTGGGTTTGAGGATTTGTTTGATGTTGATCCTGTCTACACTCTCCCATTTAGTCCTTCATATTTGCATCATTTTGAATACATCCACACTGTTATTTTGTTAGATTGGGTTTCCTTTGTGTCACTGATGATATTGTGCTACATTTGCATGATTGCAGTTCCCACTCAGTGATGGTGCGAATGGTTGCCCATCTTTATAGAGTTAGCAATATGAATCAGAAGTCTTAATGCATATTTTGAAACTAAATATGAAGTAATATTATTTCTTTTTTTCCCCCTACAGGATAGATGAGAAGGAATATGCACTGAAACAGATAGAAGGCACTGGAATTTCAATGTCCGCGTGCAGAGAAATTGCTGTAAGTTACATTTTTAATTTTACTGTGGCAAAAGTACTATAAGCTGAAATACCCAAAACTATTTCTTGTTGATAAAATAAAGACAATTACAGTTTTCTAGTAATCAAACAAAATTATGACAAATATATTCATATAAAACCGGGCCCCCTAGTTTTATATGAATATATTTGTCATAATTTTGGACGTTCATGTTTCAATTTCACAATTTCATGTAAAGCTGATATGCAGTTAAGCGATGGCAATTGCTAGATAGCTGGATAATTACATAGGGGGGAAGAACCAAGCCCTGCGGGACTAATGAAACAAGAAAACGACATCAAGCGAGTGAGAGTCAAAAATCAATAAAGCTCTTGTTTTGATAAAGTTTGACATTATCCCTGAATTTTTTAAACTGATGGGTAAAGATCCGAAGTAAGAAAATAAGTAAAGTGTGCAAGCAACAAATTAAATAAGTGTGCAATTAAACGCTCTTAGAACAAATGTCTATTCAAAAAAATCAAGAACGCCAGTTACCGAATGTTCTTACACCAGTGTGCAAACCTCTTTATTGCCTTCATTTTGTAACCTCCAAATGTTGTTTACTGGTTCCCACGCGAACTTGAAGACCTCCCGTATATAATGCTAGAGAAATAAAAACTTGTTGACATTTTTTAAAATCTGGAGCCTGAAATGGAAAAAGTAATTAAACATTGCCTTTGGAATTATTACTAATTGATTTTCTTTAGTTTCTATAGAGGCAATAAAATGGAGTCAACAAATTGACTCAGTTAAGTGAAATTAGAGGTTGAGGCTAAAGTGTGGTTTTGATGGTGGGGGGGTTAGATTGGGGAGGTGGTGGTTGAAGGCATGTCAGCATGTCAATCCGTCCAAGTGCGGGGGAGCGAGAACACGGCCCCTTCGACATTCCGTTAGCTTGTTACGTAACAGTCTGTTTCCACTTGGCCATGATCACCTAAAGTTAGCCTACGTGCGGTGCCAGTGACACTACGCAAATACATCTTGTGATATTGTGCAAGCTCCAACGACAGTTTTACATGACCTTTAGAAACATATTAACAATTTAAGTTCATTTTCTTTGAATACCAATCATTTCTGAATTCACCGAAACTTACAGTAATTAGCATGTTGCATATTGTACGAATTAAATACAAATTAATTGATGTCATGATGAATATAAATGACGAAAAATTATTCAAATCAAGCTATTTGTTTTTGTGATTCTGGAATTTCTGTGACTTGTGAGGCTTCTGTAACCGATAACAGGTATTTAGGCCCACCCATTGTTTTGGGTCATTGGACTATGATCTGAAACTGAGACCAGGTTTTCTGATTTTGAGCAGCACATTTTCCCACAGAATGCCTTGATAGTTCCAGAAGCTTTGTGACCAACAGTGGATATGCATACCAACAGTTTTGTCATGACTGATTCCATTATTTTTTGGTTGTTGTTTTGAATAATTCTATTGGATCACAAAAATAAATCTAATTATCATTAGTTACATTTTAATTTTACTTGAACTTCAGAGTTACAAGGACTGTGGGGTTTCTCCTTCTTGAATAGAAGTAAAAAAATGTGTCTGTTTGTGTAAATAAATATAAGCAAAGCATTCTCAGCCAAACAAATTAATCTTTGTATCTCTGTAATTGATTTGACTGCACTATTTGACATCATGCAACGTAGCATAGCCACTGGCTGTCTGCAGTGGTTTGTCATTGATAGGAAAAATACAAGGAGATACCATAAGCTGTCTAAATTCTGATGGTTAAAAAAAGCCAAGATTAAACTCCATTAAAAAGAGAAGAGTCTCAGAAAATATGTTCCCAGGTTTTTGTTTGTGTGGCGGCACAGACCTTTTTCTATTTACAAATGGATAAATAGTCAAATGCTCTGTTTGCTGCATCGGGTTTTCATTGAACTTTGTCTTGTGTTTGTTTGATTTTGTGATTATGAGCTTTACCTCATCACTGGCTCTGCCATCATAAACCTGAAAATACTTGAAGAAGGTTTTTAGTTTGCATCTTGCTTAAAACCTGCCTTGAACCTCCATTAATGACTGAATAATTCAGATTTTTTAATATTGATCTCATATTGTCCTTTCCTAATGTGAATGAAAAGTCTAAAATTTCATTTTGGTCTCAAGCTTTCTTAAATTGTTCCCAGCTATCTTGCCTTTCTGCTTTTTTTCAAACTTGTTTTTAGAAAATATTTATTTTGCATCCCTGTTGTTTTGGGCTTTGTTTATTTCGCCCCCAAACAAAAAAAACATTGACTAGTTTAGACAACTCACCAAAAGCCAAAACCAATGTACAATGTAGAATTATGAAAACTTTAATTGTGAAATGTGTCACTGTTTTTTAAAACATATTTATTTTGTGTCTCTGCTGTTTGGGCTTTGTTTATTTCGTCCCAAACAAAAGAAAAAATCGACTCTAGTTTAGACTCAACTCACCAAAAGCCAAAACAAATGTTCAATGTAGAATTTTGATCATTTGAATTATAAAATGTGTCACTATTTTAAAAAAAAATATTTATTTTGGGTCTCTGCTGGTTTGGGGTTTGTTTATTTTTGCCCCAACCAAAACAAACATTGACTCTAGTTTAGACTCAACCCACTTTTTTAGTCATATGATACCGAAACATGGTGAATCGCAGCAAGTAAGAATGGAGTACAACAAAAAGACTTGGGCCAAAATTTGAATTATAAAATGTGTCACTATTTTTTCTTAGTCATATAATACCAAAACATGGTGAATCGCAGCAAGTAAGAATGAAGTACAACAAAAAGACTTCTTTACAGTTATGCTGTGTTCACATGACCAAGGTAGTTTGCTTTTTTATTTTCATTGAAAAATTGATTGAATATATGTTAAAAATCTTTGAATAGATGGAAATCACCTAGATATGGTTTAATCTCATTCACAAGGCCTTTGGTTATTCATTGACTCTTTTCATGTTATTGTTACTGACTGACTTGGTGAAGCAGTTCTCCATGCCTTAATGACCTATAAGAAAATAAATACATGGATAGACCCAACATCCAAACTGCAGTACACCAAGGAAATGATTTATCTTTCTCTATGCTCGTTCCTGTTATCTTGCCAGCATCAACTGTTGTTTCGAAATACTTGCTTCACTAAACACACAGTGAACAGCTGTTAAGTGTATTTGCAGTCGAAGTGGACGGTAAAAGCTCAAACATAAATGTTTCCAGGGGGCTAATGAGTCCTGGAGCTATTATTACCTGCTCTGTTCTTTCAACAAAAATACTAGAAATTTTTTTTTTTTTCTTTCAAAGTAGTTGCCCAAATGGACCTTCTTGTCAAGGTTGCAACGGTTCTGTCTAATCGAATTATATCATTAAATTGTAATAAATGAGTAACCTTTAGGGTGTCTGCTTGAATTCATTTTGGATGGAAAAAGCTTGGCGTTGATGTTGCTGCACAGCTACAGTGTGGCCAGCAAGCATTCGCATGAAAGGGGATTTATTGACCCACTGCTTGCCAAGTGCATGTTGGAAATCTCTCCTCGCTTCTCTGGAGGGGTATATCTGGGCCGTAGTGTTTTTCTAACAACATTGCTATGGTCATGCTAACATATTTGTCAACAAGAACTATTTATCATATACATGACAAATCAATTGTTGGTTTTTGTTAGATGTTGATTCTTGAATTAAAAGATATGAAGGTAAAAAATCGGTTTTCTAAAGTACCCAAAAGGCCTTTAAGAACATCTTGTCAGGTCACAGTGTGCTAATCTGTATATAGAGTGTTTGAAATTTGTTATAATTATTCCAAAAATGTTTGCTTGCTCTGCCTGTAAGAAAGAACTATTGTTTTCACTGTAAATACGGCATATTTTGGTTTTACTGAGCTTCCGCTCGTGTTGCATTTGTAAAACAAATAAGCTGCACTTTATCATTATATTCACATTCCATTGGCACTCCTGGCAAGCATGTGGCTTTGGTGCGAATATTTGGAACTCCTCGAGTGAGTGCTTTTCCTGTGAGCCCTTTATGAAAACATGACCTATTTTACTTAAAATGAGGACTAACAAACCATTTTCTTCCCCACGTTATTATTTTTCCTAGGGTGAGTTTGCCAGTACGTTCTTGTAATAACATGGAAGTGATCAGATTGATTGATTGGATGTTGCTACAGTTTATTTTGCTCATTGTGTACACGTTGGCTAACTGCGCAGACAAGCAAGTTACAGGACTTGGTCTGTGGGCACGAGAGGCCCAGTCAGGGTTGCAAGTGAGTGATTGTGACTTATCCAGAATTTGGTTCTATGTTTTTGCTAAAACAGTTCCAAAAGCGAGTGATTGGGAAATAATGCACTAGAAATGTACTGTCTTTGCTTGGACATTTTGTTTCTACAGTAATCCCTCGTTTATCGCGGATAATTGGTTCCAAAAACCACCCGCGATAAGTGAAATCCGCAAAGTACGGTCACCAACAAGAAGTATTAGGCAGGCTAACGAGTTAGCGGAAAGAGGCTAATTCGCAATCGTGCTAACACGCGAAAATGGACTTCTAAAGGAATGTAAACGAACATTTGGAGCAATACTACATTGTCCGAAAGGTTAGACTCATGTTTCCTGAATTTAGTAGTTTTATTTTGACTTAAATGTTTTTTTAATTAAAAAAAAAAAAAAAAAAACGCAATGTGGTGAATCCACGATGAACGAAACGCGAAGTAGCGAGGGATCGCTGTATTAAGGTTTCAGATTTCTTGCTGATTGACTTTTGGTATAAAGTAATTTGTAGCATACCACAAAAAAAAAACGTGCTCACTTTGAAGCTGAATTTCTAGTTTTTCCTCATAGCAAATGCTCTTGACGGACCCTCCCAAAGACATTGTTAAATTCTTTGAGTCACACAAGTTTGACATGTCATAAGTGGTGTGGTCCTTTGAGTCATTATGGGTGTCTGCTACTGATCGTTTTGCTCACGATAAAAAGTTGACGATGAGATCTTATGCGACTCTTCTATTGTTGCTCCAACAACCGACCGACTATCAAGCTTGCCAGCTAGACGGATGGTCCCATGAAATCAAATTCAATGGGAGCAATCAGACCCTTAGATTAGATTAGATAGTCCATTCCAAATAATGTTGGTCCATTCCAAAAGATGATGAATTGCAGATTGTCTATTTTTTGCTCTTTAATAATCTGTTTCTCAGAAGAGAGATGCAACCTTGTCACGAAAAAAGCAGAAAATCAAGCTTCCGCTATGGCAATGCATACAGGCTCCGCTCTATTTTAATGCAGATCGTAATCAAAAGATAATAAAGACAAATTCATGGTCGAATTTGTGGTCGGGAATAAATGAGGGCAGAGTTCACCACCCTAACTGAACTAAATTAACACTAACAGCAGTGTTATCATTCATATCACTCGCACACATTCATTCATAGATAAAGTTTAATTAATTTTGTAAAACTTCCATATTCACTCACGATGTCCGCAGTCCAGCCTCTTTGCAGCAGATCCCCAAATGTCTAAGTCAAAAATGTGTTCAAAATTGTCAACAGTTTGAAGACAGTTTTGAAAACAATTTTAATATTCGGATTCAAACATTGCAATTTTAGTATTTTTGAGTTTATCTGAATAGTAAATCCACAGTGAATCACTTTATAAACATGTTTTCATAGTGTCTTAATACATTATAATCTTTCTCTATTACTTGTAGTCATCATCTCATGAGACTTTATTTTTGTAACCAGCCCAAAGCATTTACAAACATGCCTTTCTTAATATGTCAGAGGCTCAGAGCCAATTTGTTAAATCACTGGCTCTGTCTATTGTTTTGGAGAAAAAGTAAGCTACTCTTACTTTGCCATCATTTTCTGTCCTGAACCCTTAACTCGATTTACTACTACTTTATTACTACTTTTAAACCTGACAAACAATAGCTTCTTATCAGTAAATGTATCGAAATGGGATAAAATTTAATATTTAAGAAGTTATAGGTGGCTTCCTGTAAATCTCAACCTATGACTGTCATAAGACTTTTTTTTGTAGTATATCTCACAGTGATGTCTCCCAATTTTTGGATTTTTGTTTTTCTGTCAGTGTGCATGACAACTTTAAAATATACAAATTTTGGACAGAAAATATGTTTTGTACAATTTGTATAACCTCACTACCACTTCTGTAGAACTGGTACATTTTTATTTAAAAGAAAAAAAACCCCAACATTTTATTTGAAGCCTATTCCTGGTAGTTGTGCTCGTATGGTGTTGTTTCACTGTGACCTCATTCTTTGACATTTTTCTTCTTCTCCAGCTGTTGCGGGAATTGAAACATCCAAACGTGATTGCCCTGCAGAAAGTGTTCCTGTCCCACAGTGACCGAAAGGTTTCGCTCCTGTTAGACTATGCCGAACATGACCTTTGGGTGAGTATCAGTTTCATGTCCGTGTTACATGCCATGAAGTACGTGTTTCCCGGAGGTTTTTCAAGAAGCAACATCAGAGACTTGTTTGGCAACCGTATGATCTCATAAGGACACATTTATATTGGCCCTATGAATATAGTTTTGATTACCGTATTTTCCGGACTATAAGGCGCATCTTCAATGAATGGACCATTTTAAAACTTTGTCCTCATATAAGGCGCACCGGACTATAAGGCCCACCATTAATGCATCATGTCAGATTTTTAATCCAAATCAAATCATTCTCCATTTTATCTTTTTTATTTCAACTTCAGACGCAACAAATTACTTTCTGATCACAAAATAATGATCCATAGTCTTTTTGATTCATGATTCATAGTCTTCAGCGGGCCACTTGTGATTGATTTCATGACACAATGCTTCGGGCCAGTTTAAATTTACGAATTTGGTCCATATATAAGGCGCACCAGACTATAAGGCGCACTGTCGGCGTTTGAGAAAATTTTAGGTTTTTAGGTGCGCCTTATAATCTGGAAAATACGGTACTAGTTTTTGTAATCGTATTCTAATTATCGAAATCAATTTTTTTTTTAATAATCATGATTTCAATAGCAATCAAAATAAACATGGTGGGATAAACATTTTTCCTATAATCGTCCAACCCTACGTTAAGTTATAAAATGAAACTCCGGACAACCAGCAGGTCATATTTTTTTTTAATACCACCACTTACTTCTTTTTACGCACTGTGCCATGCTGCCTCTTTGTGATGTCATCGTCTTTGCCACTGGAATCTTTGTGGAGATCACAGCAAACATTATCTGTGTATTGTCACTGTCAAATTTCATCAAAAAGTCCAATTTATAGCAACTGCCTTGAGCGTCAATACTAAGTAGCTAAGTAACCAATTAAAGCGTCATGTTCTGTTGCTTCTGTGTGGCATTTAGTCTTTTCATTTTCAGTTGGTAAACAAAAACATCAAAGTAACTGATTGATGTTATTAATGTTTTAATCTAACACAAAAAAGAAAGAAACATACCAGATTTTTTACATTCTAATTTTAGGCTCAGATCAAAAACATGGAACGGAAACAAACAAGCCGCAGGCTGACTCTTAATTTTTAATTGGTTGTATTACGTGACCTTGGTGGCCAAAAGTGAAAATCGAATCACTGCAGTTATAATCAGTCCATTAATACCAAGATTTCAAGATATTCAAAATATTGATGCAACAGTGAGTTTAGTGGAAATGTTTCACAATGCAACAACTTATGTGAACTCACAAAATTGCTGGTATCCTTTCCGCAATAGTCAATGAAATAGCTTCAAATGGCCTCATTACAAAAGTATTGATGACTAAAACTTTTTCATCAAACCAAAATATTTAATTAATCAAAATAGCAGTGATGTGTACCGTATTTTCCGCACTATGAGGCGCACCGGATTATAAGGCGCACCTTCAATGAATGGCCCATTTTAAAACTTTGTCCATATATAAGGCGCACCGGATTATAAAGCGCATAGAATAAATAACTCAATGTTGCTCAAACGTTAATGCAATCACAATATAGTAACACTCGAAATAGTGAAAACAATAACAATATATCAATAACTCAACGTTGCTCAAACGTTAACACACAAAATAAACACGTAAAGCTTACTTTAATAAATTAGTCCTCATCCACGAATCAATATTGTTCCATATATAAGGCGCACGGATTATAAATCGCACTGTCGGCTTTTGACAAAATTGGAGGTTTTTAGGTGCGCCTTATAGTGCAGAAAATACGGTATATTTTTTTTCCCTTTCTTCAAATTATTCACTTCTACCTCATAGAAAACAATGCCTAATTTACATTACTACTCTGTATTAGATCTTAGTATTAGTTGAACTAATCCAGGATGACTTCACGCAGAGTAAAAATGCTACACACTAAATTCTTCTGCCTTTCTCTTAGCATATTATCAAGTTCCACCGTGCCTCCAAGGCCAACAAAAAGCCCATGCAGCTGCCACGAGGGATGGTGAAGTCTCTCCTGTATCAGATTCTGGATGGGATCCATTACCTCCACGCCAACTGGGTCCTCCACAGGGATCTGGTGAGCAGCTATATTATTTTAGCTTCACTGCTCCACTTTTCCCATGAATCTATTGCACTTCTTTTATAATGCCTAGTTTTGTTTTTGTGTTTTTGGTTGCCATTAGCGACCCAAGGAAGTGACGGAATTTAAATCAATATTGCAATATTGCAATAGGAATTTGGGACATCGTAGGGATTGCGTAAAAGTCAGTGTAACGCTTTCATATTAATTCATTCATATTAATACATTTATCTGTATACCCCTAGTAAAGCAAGTTTAATATACAACTCACATTAGTTGGCAATAAGACGACAGACAATAACAAATCTCAATGGCCCAACAAAACGAAATCAACAAAATCAAATTGTAAAGACCAGACCAGACCGGTTTTCTGTTCTGAGTGTTGTCTGGCTCTTTTGTGCTGGCTACAACACACATACTCTTGTGTGATGGTCTCCATCATGCCTTTCCCACAGTTTTATTTTTTTTATAAATAGGAATATGATCACAGGCTACATCCAGACTTTCTTTGGATTAGAATGACAGGATTTCCACCTAGATTGTTGGAAATTCAGATCACAGTCAACTCACCCAACAAAGTGAATCGAGACAAAAGTCAAAGAGTTATATGAAGTTATCATATCAACTATGTCGGCAGCATTTTTTAATAAGATAAAACATGATAGTTCAAAATACATTAATGTCCCTCAGATTATTTTTTTTCACTTTGTGTTTGATTATTCTCTTCGGGGTGTGGAGGGCAGTAATTCAAGGACATATCAGATACCCAGCGCTAAGTGGCTACTTATTCACATGCTTCTGCTGCTGTTGTTGTCTGCTCTTATGCAATCCCTCGGTCATGTGACAGCTGAACGTCACATTATGTAAATCTGCCAGGATCAGGAAGTATGCAGACATCAGATGATTATCCCTTTGCCAGTTTTGGTTGATCAATCAAGGAATTGCCTATGCTTGTTAATACAATGCATTGGCAGTGGACCATGTCATGAAATTGCTAATATTATTATTAATATCACGTGTACATGCAGTGTACATAATCACAGATTTTAAACCTGTTGTGTGTTTACTGAAAGTCACAAAAAGTGTTTGTTGTTTGTGCACTTTTGTTCTTTTTATCCCAATTTCTGCCACAGCTGGATGAAATTCTCCATTGTTAAAACCCAAGCTATCTGATTTTATAACAATGTACTGCGGTTTTATTTAAGGCCGGTTCGGTTCCAGTTATTTCCTGCCATTGTTGCCGCCGAGCTATCGTGATTCTCATGATTTTGTTGTCGCATTTGTCTTTGTTGGCTAGATTATCAATTGTGAGCAGGTGACTGGCTTTTTGTGAGTAAAAATAAATCGAACCAGGGCACATTGTTTTGATTACGTTGCTGATTTATGTTTGGGTAATCCCCATTTTATTCAAACATTGCAGTCGATACTCAACAAGCATTGCTACTGCTCTGCAAGAGTATGCTAGTGTTTAGCATGCTTTGCTTTCCCTACATAATGTAGCTTGACTCCGCCACATGCTTTGCATTGCACCACTGCATGTTTCCCATCCCCCACTTGTCCTCCTCCTCCTTCTCCTATGTCCCACTCCCACCCACCACAAGCTACACCGGAGGGGCTGACTGCCCTCCCAGCGGCACGCCCCCCCCCCCATCAGAGTTATGTAAGAGCCTCAAGCTTGTGCTGTCAAGATGGTAACTGAGCAGCTCTGCAGACCACAGCAAAATGTTCAGTGGGCTGTACCAACTATCACTTCCACAGGGAGGATTCCTGAAGGTGATCTATTTCTGCAGTGTATTTGCGTCTTCCTGTGAGCAGTACACCCTTCCACGAAGATTGCAGCAACAGAAGACTCATGACGTCTCTGCTTTACCGTATTATGAAGTAAAATTGTGACTGCAGATTGAGTCACAGTTTTTAATAATTTAGACATAACATCAGAAATTATATTCAAGAGTTTCAGTAAAACAATAATTTAGTTAACTGTGCTGTGTTTTTATAGTACTGTATATACAAGGATTTTTACGAGTGAAATTGTATTATTAGTTTTCTGGCTGAAAACTACTCATTAACTAAGGGATATTTTTTAAATGTTTATTTTTTTCTGTTTTGACAAATTAGATCTTATTGTTGTGAGAGAGGCTTATTCAGTGATCATAAAATTTTGCTTGATTAGGGGTTGATTCAGGAATGGACTTTGTTATGCCAAAGTTCTGAACTGATCTTTGTAAAGAAATAGCAAAAGTTCTATTGATGCTGTACACCACTGGTGTCAAATTCAAGGCCCGTGGGCCAGTTACAGCCCGCCACATCATTTTATGTGGCCCGCGAAGACAAATTGTGCATCAAATTCGTGGTTTGTTACTAGAATTAAAAATTGTCCTCACTTTGAATAATATCTTCTTTTTTTTTAAATATTTGACCAGTTTTTACTCGTCTGATTTGAAAACGAGTTATTTCTCAGTTTGTTTTGTAGCTTTGACTGTATATAATATGAGGTGCTCATACATTTATTTGGGTTGACAGTCATAATAAGCTATGACTACAATGCGGCCCGCTAAAAAATGTACACTGTACATAACTAAAGCTGAAATAAAGTCTTACTTTTCAAATTGCAATATTTGAGAAACAGGAGAGGCTGGAGTTCTCACGAATATGAAGAGACATGTCACACTGTGGGCAAGAACTACAAATTTCCTTCTTAGTGCCGTTTCTATAGCAACAAGAATTCGGGCCAGACTGATCAGTGTGCTTAGCCGAAGAATTCCCATCCGCACAAACACAACAAGGAAATTTAGGGAGCAGATACTTTATTTGCCTTCGGCTGTGAGCAGCTGGAAACATCTCACGGCATATTTGATCCCTATTAGATTTTGTTTTTGTCTCTGGATGACCACTGACTAATATTTGTCGCTTATTACATGCAGAAACCGTGAGAACTGCTCTATGTGATGAGCAGGAAGATTTAAGTCACAATGGTGTAAAATTTGCAGTTTTTGTTTCTTTGTGTTTTGCAAAAGTGGTGTAACAACACGCACTAATGTTATTGAAACTGTCCCTCTCAAGTGATAAAATTCATGTACACTCTAGTCAAACACTCGTTTTTCAATAACAGAGTTGACTAGCCCTTTAAAATTTACAGTTTTGGTTACTTCAAAATGTGTAAAATTATAAATTGTTTATTTTTTTTTCTTCTGCAGAAACCAGCTAACATATTGGTAATGGGAGAAGGACCAGAACGAGGAAGAGTTAAAATTGGTAAGGTAGATTTAAGAAAAAAATATTTTATTTATATTTACATCCCTTGTATTTATTTGTCTGATTAATGGTAAAAAAAATTGACATTTGCTTTGTTTTTGTTTTTTTTCACTTAAATTGAAAAAAATAAATGTGTTAAAAGTGCAAACAATGTAGTTAGTAATCCTAATCCTAATTGAAGACGGGGGAGTTCCCTCACAAAAGTTATGTTTTAGGACATTGACCTCAGAAAATTGTTTGGGATGTTCAGTATTCTACTTTCTCCTCAGCAAATCGTTACATTTTTGTTTTATATTGTTAGCAAAGCCTTGATCTTTGTTGATCTTGTCGGTACTTGTCCTTTTTACTTAGTTATTACTAGTACAACCCATCCATCAGGAATTCCTTTCAGAAAAAACTCCAACTCAGGCTTCGGTTTTTGGTATTGTTTTGCTATTATATTAATATATATATTTAATTCCAATTAATCATGCAACAAATTTGATCTGTTTATTTATTTTCATTTTGTTTGAGCTCTATGCCCATGTGAAACTTTAAAAAAAAAAAAAAAGAAGCCACGTAATTGTAATGTTACAATGTCATTTTTGACCTGTTAAAACCTGTTCACAAAGTGTAGGTGCCTTCACATATTTTAAAGTCATTGAGGTTTTGTGCGGGGAGTCCTGTTGAATGTGCTTACACTATCTGGACAGGTTAAAAAAATAATTCATGGGTTGGGCTTGACCCCTTCAGGAGTCAAAATTATAAATCTTAATTTGATATTTTGAAAAGGTTTGCGCATCAAACCTTTGAGATGTACAACAAATGCTCCTCAGGGTGAACTGATAGAATATTCTGACACCCCAGAATTATTTAGGAAGTCTTGAAAAGCCACATGTAATAAAAAAGGGAAGACCTCAATGATAATATTGTAAACTTGTCAATTTGTTTTGCCAAAAATCCTTTGAAATATGAATATCCTGCATGTCCAAGACGAATGTAATTAAATCAGCCTCATGATGAATAAAAGATTTATTTATCAAAATTCCAACCGATTTTTTAATCAATTTCACAAAGCCTCAAACATTTCCTCCGTGCCTTCCTGTTTGATTATTATTATTTTTTTTGCGCCATGTCTAAATCTGCTTTCCACCTCATGTATTTTTATTGAATTTCCCCGAAAATCCATTCTGGGTACGAGTGTGACCTCATTTTGAGCGCATTCCAACACACGAAATACTTGTTCATTGTCCGTACATCCATTGTTAACACTGGGAAAACCAAAAAAAAAAAGTTTAAACCTTAACCCAAACTAAGATTAACATTTGAGATCATTTCACAGGCAAGACAACTAAAATTTATAATTACTGATTCTGATTTCTATCTGTCTTTATATCTCCTTGACCTGCTTTCTGTAGCTGACATGGGTTTCGCGAGACTCTTCAACTCTCCTCTCAAGCCTCTGGCCGACCTCGACCCTGTGGTGGTGACCTTTTGGTACAGGGCTCCTGAGCTACTGTTGGGGGCCCGCCACTACACCAAAGCTATTGGTGAGTTTGGAGCCTTAGGAAAAAAACAGAAAGGTGTATCTCTTTATCTCTTTATATAAGCTGGATCTATAGTAGACTGCACACCAAGGAATGTTTCTATAAGCAACTAATTATAGTTGAACTCATGTCTTGTCTGTGCTTGTGTGTGAACGTAGATATCTGGGCTATTGGCTGCATCTTCGCAGAGCTGCTAACGTCAGAGCCAATTTTTCATTGTCGCCAGGAAGACATCAAGACCAGTAACCCTTTTCATCATGACCAGCTGGACAGGATATTCAGCGTGATGGGTTACCCCGCAGGTCTGCAATCAAAACAAAAACAAACACACACACACACATTTGGAAAAACATTCTTCTGTTACTAAATCTTTTAGTTATAGTGTGTATATATTTAATATCTTCTTTTAGTAATCGAAAATGTTCACATTGTTAAAGGGGAAGTCAATCCTAAAGTTTTCTTTGGAATAATATAGTCTATGCAGCCCAACTAGTCAAAACACAGTGTTTTGATTACCGTATTTTCCGGACTATAAGGCGCACCGGACTATTAGGCGCACCATCGATGCAATCACAATGTAATAACTTGAAATAGTGAAAACAATAACAATATATCAATAATATTAATATCACACAACACACAAAATAAACATGTAAAGCTTACTTTAATAAGTACAAAACAAAACAGTCAGATAGATCAGTGAACTTTGAAAGTTAAAGTTCCATACATCCATCATTCTCCATTTGGTCCATATATAAGGCGCACCGGACTATAAGGCGCACTGTCGGCTTTTGAGAAAATTTGAGGTTTTTAGGTGCGCCGTATAGTCCGGAAAATACGGTAATGTTTTGTTTGTGGAATATTAATTAAACAGGCAAAATCCACCTATGTTATCCAGCTCAGCTACTTGTTGTCAACTAAAGATGACATCAGAGTTTCCAGTTCTCAGGTCACAACCAAGAAGGCAAAAATCCTAGCCCTGCAAGTGGGGCTAACAAATGCTAACACAATTAGCATTGATGTTGCAGTAATTCTTAACGTTTAAAGCATTTCTTTTTAAACATAAGCAGCAACACATAATGACACAGCACACAACAAAACTCACAGATACATTCTTTATGCTCTGCAAAAATCAAACCGATTGAAACGACTCCAACTTAATTGAGAGGCTTTGTGTTTTATAATGTGTAATATGGTTTCACAACACATTTAATGAGGCCATTGTTTCCAAATCTTCCAAAGCTTCATGGTTCATGTTTTGATTTTGTATTACTCAGATAAAGACTGGGAAGACATCCGAAAGATGCCTGAATATCCAACACTTCAGAAAGACTTCAGAAGAACAACGTAAGTCGAATTCCGCAGAGCGCTGAGAAAAGCCTTGTACACCACATGGTCTAAGTGAATCTGGGGCTTGTCCAATCCATTACACTTGGTTAATTGAAGCAAAATCAATTTTAAAAACCACTTTGACTAATAATATTTAGTTGTTTTTTTCCATGTTTTTTCCCCCCACAGATATGCAAACAGCAGCTTGATCAAATACATGGAGAAACATAAAGTCAAACCAGATAGCAAAGTTTTCCTGTTGGTAAGTATATCCAGACGCAGTCCTATAAATACAAATATATTTATTTTATGAACAGCGGGGTACCGACAGTTTTCTCCGTGTGTGCACAGAAGCTCAATTTCATAGTCTTAATTTTCTTTTTATTGCCATGCAGCCAGTAATACACTAAAGAATAGAAAAAAATACTGTAATTGCCTGCTCTTCTTCTTTCAGCTCCAGAAACTGCTCACCATGGACCCCACTAAAAGAATCACATCAGAGCAAGCACTGCAGGATCCCTACTTCCTAGAGGACCCATTACCAACCACTGAGTGAGCCATAACAACTTTTTTTGACAACTTCCTTCTTCTTGATTTAGTAAATAACAAAGCAGGCTATCTGGGATGCAGTCCAGAAAGTATATGGAATGTTTACATTCCTATACTGTTTTTCATCCTGTTTATCACTATAGCTGATTTTATACAGTACTTGACTATGCAAAGAAAATGAAGCCCTTTTATCGCTATTTTACACCTACAGTGTATTTGCTGGATGTCAGATCCCATACCCAAAGAGAGAGTTTCTCAATGAAGACGAACCAGAGGAGAAAGCAGAAAAGGTAATTTAATGTCTCGTTAGGCCAATCAAAACTGAAAAACGTTGGTGACAGTGGAGAGAAATTAACTATGAACAGGAAATTACCAGGTTGATTAATAAGTGTCTAGAAAGAAAATAATACATCACCCAGGAGAAGTCTATAAGATTAAAAATACCTCATATTAAATATTTATAATATGTAGCAATGGTATTCTTTTTGCATTTCTTTGCATCACGTACATTTGAGTCTCCAAATTTTTTATTTTTTTTTATATATATGATCAAGTCTGAGCTCCATAAATACTTTCACGGAAAATTAGTCCAACATTAAATTGTGCAAATGTTTACAAAAATGTTTATAGCCGATTTAAAGCTTGCTTATAGGTTGGCTTAGCTTGTGGCACACATGCCTGTGCTTGACCTCTGGTAAAGAAAGAGGCATTGTTTGGTCTATGTAGCCTCTGAGAACTGAAAGCTCCTCCATCACGCTGGAAAACAACAGCTGATCCATGTGTTAGTCACATGTGACTGACCTTGCTGCAGTATCTGGAATTTGGCATTTGTAATTGTGGTTTCTGTGTTGTTAGAGGAACTAAAAACATTTTTCTGTCAACCCTAATTTAAAGTAGCGAGGGATCACTGTACAAAGAAAATTTTGGGATTGACTTCCAACTTTTAAAATGAGATTTTTCCAATTCCCATTGTTAAAGTACTTTTTTCAAATATCAACTGTAGCATTGTTGACATTTCAGTGAAAAGTGGCTTAAGCAGCACAAACACAAGTTGGATAAATAATACGATAGGAGCTAAATAGCCAAAAGCATTTCACACTGGCGGACTTTTTCCATTCAATTGACTTCCTTGTGCTTATTTGTTGAGCAGTTGCCCTGTGTGTTTACAGAACCAGACGCAACAGCACCAGCAGACAACAGGCCAAACTCAAACGCAGAACCAGCAACAAACGGCAGCCCAGCAGGCCCCATCTCAGCAGAACTCGACACAAACCAATGGCACATCCGGAGCCACGGGAGCCAATGCTGGCGGAGGGTTACATGGACAGGACCAGGGTCCTCCTAATAAAAAAACCCGCATTGGACCCTCTGGTACCTCTTCAGGCACCGGGGTGCTCCAGTCAGAGTACCAGGTTAGTTAGTATAAAAGGTTCACATTCAAAAGTTCAAATCCCAGCATCTGACTTTTGCATTGTTGATGTGATTGCGTTTGCTCGGGTACTATCGTTTGTAACTTTAGACTTTCTTAAAGCGCAAGTTCCAGCTACAAGAATGGCAGCAAAGCATTATGCTGCTGTGTTTTTTTATAAAGAAAAAGAAAAAACAAAAATGACATTTCGGTGATAACATGCAGCCACGGGATCTATTTTGGTTTTATAAAGTACAATACATAGTGTTGTTTTTTCTAGGAGGAGGAGGCCAGAGGCATTTCTATTCATTTGAAAGGGGAAACAGGAGATAGGAATGTTTTGAGATTCATATGTGGGAACAAAAATTACAAAACTGACATCTCAAGGCACTGCTGCATCGGACAGACACATGATAAGTAAAGAACAATAGTCAAGTGATACTGTACATACCCGAATATCCGGTAGACAAAGCTGATAACACATCACGTGGTGCCTTCTGGGTAAGAGGTGAAGAATTCCGTTTTTTCGGTCACACATGAGCAAAATAGCTTCTATAAAAGACACGCGACACATGCTAGCTGTCAGCTAGCAACAGATGTTATTATTGCTTAACCGTCAGCAACGTGTGACATTGCTGTCACTGTTGTCCTACTTTTTCTCTGTCATTGATTCCATACCCGCAGGCCACGGTTTCAATCCTGACATAATAGGCTGCAAAAGCGTAGCATAAATATTTATTCAGTCTGGATTACATGGATTTATATTAAACCATGGTGGTGAACTGCTCACTAATGTGATTTCCTCTTCAGCACTCCACATCCCGCCATGGTTACCAAAGCAATGTCCAAGGTTCTAATCAGCCGCAGAGCACCATGGGGTACACGTCGTCATCTCAACAGAGCTCCCAGTATTCCCACCAGACTCATCGTTACTGAGGCACCAGGTCAGTCCTGAACCAGCAGAGAGGGTTGGACCTCCTCCAATGGATGTCAACATTGGACGCCACCCGGTAGTTGCTCCTTGGATGTTTCTTACAGCATTACATCATTCCAGCGTTTTGACGTCTAGTCACATGAAGGCAAACCTACAGGAAAAAAAAAGAAGCAAATACTGCCTTTCTGGGCTGGTGACTCATTTTGGTATGTGAAGGCAGCAAGACTCCAAACGTATGGCACTTAACATTCTTCACGAGGAAGGATTGCAGCTCCAATATTGACTTTCTATCGCACCTTTTCTATTTGTTTTGTTTTCAAGCTTGATGTCAGTGTAAATATCACATAGGGAGGCAGAGAAGACGCAGGACGGAAAAAGCCCTTTCGTGAATCCTTGGATAATCAAATGCAAACTCGCTTACCCCTATCCTTTTATGTCAAACCAGACATTTATTGTACAAACAGAAAGAAATGCAGGGAAATATGGAACGCACAATTTAACTTAATAATAGTGTTCTTATGAGGTTCCTGTTTTCACAGCTCGAATGTACAGAAGTGTTTTTACTGAACGTCGTGTGCATTCTTATCCACTCCGCTCAGTAACCGGTAAGTTACCGGCGGTAACCGCTTGGCCACAAACTGGAGGAGCTTTGGAGTGTGATCTTGTTTTTGGGCCGCCAGTGGACACCTTTTGCATCTCGCCATGAACTCGAACGTGCGCATAAACCGTACAGGGCAGCTAACGGTAAGCCCCTCCCCCTCCACTGCAACCCCACTTTGTGTATTTCATGAGACTGTTACTGACTGATGTCAAATTGTTTTGTATTGTTATTATTATTGCTGTGTGTGGGCGGGTGGGTGTTTTATGCATGTTTTACCTTTGACTCACAAGAAATGCACTGACTGTCGAAGCAATCTGCAAAAGAGCTGAAACAAATACTTGTGAACCCAAACGACCGTCCCTGCCCCCTCCGGCCAGCATGCCGCACAGGTTTGGTCAGTTGATCATGTTTAAAAAAAAAAAAAAAAAGGGTGTTTTCTTTTTCACAACAGATTGAGTGACAGCCAATTATGCTGTCTTGATTTTTACAGAGTCAAACAAAGGCATGTCCGCCATATTGCACTTGGAACCAGAAAATAGTAGCTAACTACAAATAACTTTTCAATTGTTAAAATATATATATTTTTTATATAAAACCCAAGATTAGAATGTAAAATAATATTGTAATCCTTTGTTTGGTGATTTATTTTTTTCTTCATCCAGGTAAGGCAATTGTGAGCAGGTTCCATCTGCAAAGCCAACCTCGAGACAAACAGAGTAAAACAAAGATGATTGGCTGGTTGAAATCACACAACTGCCATTTCAGGTTTCCTGTTCAGTATTTAAAAATAACTGAAATACCTGCATTATTATATTATTTAGGACTGCTCCTGCTTGATTAGTTGATTGTGCCATATTTACACAAGATTAACTTCTTTACTTCCTAAGTGCATTTTTTCGAATACTTTAAAAGCTTAATTTTACATTTGAATCTAGTACTCCTGTATTTTATTTATTCCTTTTTCTTTTTTTAAATATACGCTTAAACTCAATTTTAAATTGTAAATCAGTACTCCTAGTGAATGTTGTGTTAAAGAGGGCACCCAATTTAGTGACGTAATGGTATTTGGAGGAGAACATGCAGGAGATGAGCCTCAAGTAATAAAAATGAGCAAACATCGACACCAAGTGGCCAAAAAGAGAATTGGACTTGTTTCTCTTCACTGCCACATTTTAAGGTGCAGAATGTGTCAAAACAAAACAATGTTTGCTCACTCAGTAGAAAATGTACAAGTAATGGTTACATCCCAAAATCTGTGTAAAAGGTTTTGTATCTATCGGCTCTTCATCTGCAAGGAGCTGGCTTCTCCTAAGTGTGATCGGTCAAACCACACTTCTACTCAAACGGTCACATTTGAAAAACATTGGATCTTCCCAATTGCACTTTTATAGACAAAAACAAACACAGCTTGGTCATTTAATACTCGAGGGGGATCGAAACCAAACTGCCTTTAAAGGCTTTCCTCCTCCTTGGTTCAATGTGAGTATTGAAATTACACGCTTAGTTGTCGATTCCGCCTCTGAGAACGTTGTACAGTATGTCAGACAACTCCTATGCAAATTTAATTGCCAGACTCAAGCATTTCATTATGCTGAGGTTTTGTTTTTATGGGTGACGTGTGTTCTTTCATCACTACGTGTATAAGAGTCCGAACACTTGTCTAAAACTGTTTGTTTTTTTTGTTCTGCAATGCACTCTAAATGAAATATTGTAACTTTATAAGTGTATGTATATATGTGTGTACATATATATGCACACACACACACACCGCTCCATAGTTTGTAAACAATGTGATGTCATTTATGGGGCACGGCTTAGCTGGAGGCAAAAACATCCATCGCGTAGGAATGGACGTGAGAAACTCATTTGAGTGAATATGAGAGTAAACTCACTCTCCACGGCCGTAAATATTACTTTAAAAGGTTGACTGATATTTACTGACAGCTAGGGCCTAACTTACTGGATGGACGATTTAACGGGACAACTTTATATAACAAAAAAAAAAGCATTTATACCAAAGATTAACTAAATCATTAGAAGCTGATAACTAAATCTTGAATGGATATGTTCAAGAACTTGTCGTGCTGCCAAGTCAATGTCAGGGACAGGCGATTATCAATTTCAACATTTTATGATAGTACATTCCATGTTAAATGTTACCTAATATGAAGTGTGCACTTACAAACACCAGCGATGATACTCTCAGTCCAATCTTTTCACCGAATCGCATTCAACCACAGCCTTCTGCAATTTTCTTTTTTTGACTGGCATAGGCTGTTTTTTTGCGGTTTCGGCAACCAAAAACACAACAAGATGACGTTCTCAATTTCTTTTGCCTTCAGCTAATACCGTGACATCATCGTGATGTAGGCCATGAAGGGGTCTGTACATATATATATATTATATATACCGTATTCTCCGCACTATAAGGCGCACCAGATTATAAGGCGCACCTTCAATGAATGGCCCATTCTAAAACTTTGTCCATATATAAGGCATACCGCATTATAAGGCACATAGAATAAATAAATCAACGTTGCTCAAACGTTAATGCAATCACAGTAACACTCGAAATAGTAAAAACAATAACAATATATCAATAACTCAACGTTGCACAAACGTTAATATCACACAACACACAAAATAAACACGTAAAGCTTACTTTAATAAATTAGTCCTCATCCACAAATCCATATTGGTCCATATATAAGGCGCACCGGATTATAAGGCGCAGTCGGCTTTTGAGAAAATTGGAGGTTTTTAGGTGCGCCTTATAGTGCGGAAAATACGATATATACATATATATATATATATAGTATACGATCGTGTTTATTGTGTCCATCAATGAATAGTAGACATTTTTTTGTAAACTTTCCTCTGCCTTAATACAGTAGCTATAGAAAGGGACCTGTCAACTACCACGTTTGTTACTATATTAGTTAGTGAATGTGTTAACACCACCCCAGTATACAGTAGAATCAAGATCTAGTACATTGAATTCCACAGTGTTTTATTATATTATTATTTTTACAGAGGGGTGATGGGGGATGGTGCCTTTTGTTAGTTAACCCATCAATGTTATTTTTTTTGGGGGGGGGGGGGGATATCCTTTTGTATTTTCTTGCTTCTTCTCATTTGTTTCCTAATTTCCCTCCTTATCATGTAGCAGTTTGCTTTTTTTTTGTTAAAGTGGATTGATGCCCTGATATTTCTCACGTAATTCCAGTGTTTTTAAAATATCTTGCTTTCGACACTAAATAATGTACTGTAGATACGGACACGTACACACAAGTACACGCTTGTATAAAAAAAAAAATCCCTTTTACTCCATTTTGATAATATTTGCATGTGCCTGTCCTTTTTTCAATGGAAATTGTTGTCGTCCACAGTTTGTACAGACAAACCACTGCGATGTGTTCGAAGCCAGTTGGATATTTAAAGGCATTGCTTGGCCAGTATCCCATTTTCCCATCTCGCATGCTAAAATGTAAACACTCTGTGAATTGAGTCAGCAGAATTGTTTTGTGAGCAGGGTGGAGTGTCTGTCCACCCTTTTACATTCTCTCACACAGGTTTTAAATATTCATATGGTCTACTATGTATTGTATTTCCATAGCAATTATATACAAAGCAGCAATAGAATACATAATAGAACATTTATTGAGCTGCTTTTTGTGAATTTGTCCAAATTCCACTGTACAAAATGACTGTTAAATGAGAAAGAAAGTCATGTATATTTATTTTATATCCTCTATCGTGATTAAAAAACAACAACATCGCAATGAGTGTGATTGTTAACTAACTGTGGATACATTTAGTATTGCGAGTATGTTTTTATGGCTTTCAGCAAATTAGGTTTTTTTTTTCCACCACGTCAAGGATTGCACCTGTCACGCTCTGATTTTAAAGCCGTACCGATTTATCAGCAAAATGTCTGTTTTTACCTGCGCCAAACTATCCGTCTGGAAAAATACATACCAGAATTCAGTTGAGCACACCTCCACCCGGATTTCAAGACTGCAGATGTTAGGATGTTACACAACAAGACATTAGATGAATGTCTTCTTCGGATGATAAACACTCAAAATATGTCCCTCTCAGGACATGTTGGATGAGTCAAATAAACGCCACATTGTCTCCATGAGCCTGCTGGTTTGACAAGTGAACCTAGTGCAGGCAAGTCGAGACTTGGTATCACCTTGAGGGATTCTGGCAGAGCAATCACTCAGGCCAGATTTGTACTGCGCCCACTTGAAGGAAATTTATGACTTGGAGAGAGTAGGAAGTGAGGAACAAATTAACAACCCCACTGTTAAACTCACTTTAATACATGTCACGAGTAGGGTGCCATGTCTTTGTGACAACACACACTTGTAGCAAAAATAATTAGTTGGGATTATAGTCTTGTGGATCCGTAAACTACAATGGGAGGTTCCGTTGGAAACTAGCAACATTCGGATTATATCATCACTGAGGCTTTTGAGTTACTCATTAAATGATTTTACTAAATGTACTTAGGAATACGCCCTTCTAGCATGTTTCTTTTAATTGTGTTGGTTTTCCATTTTTGCTGTACATTCCCATGGAAAGTTTTGAACTTTGACAGTACCTGGATTTTTTTCAACACTATGATGGGCGTGGTAAAAATGTACAAGGACTATTGTTCATTGTAGCGCTGTTAATTCTGTGATTCTCCTGCGCACTCATCTTTGATCAATATATATGAAAAGCCTATAATAGCGCTAGATTTTTGCCCAAATGGGGTCCAAATCCATTCTAATCACATTTCTATCAAGTTTAGCTTAGTTTGGAACAGTGATCACTATAGTAGACAGAATATTCTCTCATTATGATGCAGTACAGTTCTACACAACTACAACTACAATATTATTATTAATGTTTCTACTCGTTTATTTTATGTGTTGTAATGTGTTGGAAAAAAAATAAGGCAGTAGATGCCAATGAATGGTCTTCATGGTGGAGCTACAGACAGTAACTCAAGTAAGATTTGCCGGTCAAGCTAGCTTGACTGCTAACTTAATTCCGCTGTATTATTATTTTTTTAAACGTCGACAAGACTGCCGTAATTTTCTTACTATAAGTTGCGGTTTTTTTCATAGTTTGGGTGGGGGGGCGACTTATACTCAGGAGCGACTTATATACATATATGTTTTTTTTCACTTTTTGGGGCATTTTATGGCTGGTGCGACTTATACTCCGGTGCGACTTATAGTCCGAAAATTACGGTAACTCACAAATCAAGACGTAGAGTCAAGTGAGATGACGGGACTGTAACATTATATGTTCTGAGATGGAGGAACACTCCCATCCAATCAGTGCTTCTTGCCTTAAGCCTTCGCTCTTGGCTTCGGTAATTACCACAGTCGCTTTTAATTGACCGTAGTGGCTTCAAGTTAAATGTTGGGTGAGTCTGAAACCAAAGAGCCTTTTCAATTAAAGGTATCAAAAAACTGCAGTATATGCTGAATGTATTCTCTACAAGAACCAAAATCCCCATCTTTGACAAATCCCTCTCATTTGTTAATAGCGAGAGTAACATCGTGCATTTCTTTCATTTCTTTTCAAACGGAGTTGGACTTAACGTACAAAACGTAACAAAATCACAGCAGTTATATGAAACATGAGGGAATCCTCCCTCAAAAGTCATCAGGGGTTATCTGCGTAAAGTTCATAAAGTTCCCAAATAATGGAGGCTTTCATAACCTTTTCCAAGTTGGAGAGACTGTTTTCCTCTTCAGTTGCGGACAGCTCAGAGATTATCAAGTGCTTGGGTTGTGATGGAAAAGGGCTGGGCTCATCCACCCAGTCACTTTGACCTTAAGGCTGAGATGGATGTCTGGAGTAATGCCATTCCACCACTCCAGTTAGCTTCCAGCTATTCCTTCACTACAGCACTCAAAAGCCTTGATGGTACAGCTGCCTCATAAAATTTCCACTCTGCTACGAAATATACTTTGTTTATGTTGTCATCTGTTCAAATGCAATTTAGAGCTTTGGTACAGTGCATGTGTAATGTCTTTTAATGCATTATTTACAGTGACTGATCCATGTTGTGGATCACTCATCTTGATACCACTAACTGGTCGGACCAAAAATAAGACAAATTACCAAATAACCCCTAAAAATTAGGTTAAATAATTAAACCAAAAACCCAAAAAAGTTTCGATAAATATGTATATGTATGTAATTTATGTGAATTCACATGCTTGCACTTATTTGAGATGGGACGAGTACAGCAATCCCTCGTATATCGCGGATAATTGGTTCCAAAAACCACCCGCCATAAGTGAAATCCGCAAAGTACGGTCACCAACAAGAAGTACTGGGCAGGCTAACGAGTTAGCGGAAAGATGCTAATTCGCAATCGTGCTAACACGCGAAAACAAACTTCTAAAGGAATGTAAACGAACATTTGGAGTAATACTACATTGTCCTAAAGGTTAGACACGTTTCCTCAATTTAGAAGTTTTATTTTGACTTTTAAATGTTTTTTTAATTTGGGAAAAAAAAATCTGCGATGTAGTGAAGCCGCGATAAACAAAACACGAAGTAGCGGCTGTACTTCATTGTTTCTACTTCCCTTAACGACACTCTGTTGTGCTTGTTAACGCTTTACAACTGCACTCCAAGTGGCCAGTGGAGAGGCAGAAGAATTTGTTTAAGAGGCAAATAATGACAGAATACTCTCTACAAAGCTAAAGCTAAACTGCTGACCCTTGACAAACTGCTCTCAGACCGTGAGAAATGAGTGTCTGTCCATGCCAAGTATGTGGGTGGCCGGCTGTGCTGCTCCAAAAAAGACCATCGGAGAAGTGTGACCACTTGCGGCACCAATGAGCAACCAGCAGGTTTTTATGTCAGAATTTTCTCAAGCTGCTCTCTCTGTACTTTGCCCTTCTTTTAGGGGGGACTAACCTCACTTTCATTCACCTTATCTGTATTTACACACAGCTTGTGTGTATATATGATTGCGGGATGCTGGACTGAAAAGGAAACCAGGATTTGAACGTTAAAAAAAAAACAACAACCCATAAGCAAGTACACTGCAAAACATCTTCAAATCAAATAATGATGATCTAGCTGATGTTGCGATTTAAATTGACAAAAATATTCTTTCCCCTATTTATATTGCACATTTGCACAATAACATGTGCAACAACTTCACTCGACCACAGCCGTCCCACATAGGCCAATGAAGAAAAATGTCTGCCGTTTGCTGACAAACCAAGATTAAGACTGCTATGTCTCTGTACAAAGAACAGGAAGTCAGACAAGGACATGACTTGGGAAAAACTGGAACCGCGCCGGTGCTTCTTTGGGGTGAAAAATACTGTGGACAGACTGACATCCAATCTAATGTAAAACAAAATGTCTCTAAACGATTAGTAAAATAGTTCTCGATTCATTTGATACAATTGTTGATTAATCGATTCATTTTAACAGCTACAATACAGATTCATTTTCCAGTCGATATCAGCTCTGTATTAAATATAAATAAAGAAAACTATGTCATGTAAGAGTCAACACTGTAGTGCTCAGGTGTCAAACTCAAGGCCCGGGGGCCAGCTACGGCCCGCCACATCATTTTACGTGGCCCGCGAAGACAAATTGTGCATCAAATTCGTGTGTCATTACTAGAATAACAAATTGTCTTCACTTTTAATATATATATTTTTTAAATATTTGACCAGTTTATACTCGTCGGATTTGAAAACGAGTTATTTGTCAGTTTGTTTTGTAGCTTTTGTATATATTATGAGGTGCTCATACATTTATTTGGGTTGACAGTCATAATGGCCCTCCGAAAGAAGCTATGACTACAATGCGGCCCGCCAAAAAAAATGAGTTTGACACCCCTGCTGTAGTGGTACAGTCACTTGAAATTCTGCAAAATACTATGTAGCTGACTCATAAGCCTGACATTTGTACAGTAGTGTATTGAGACCCCCAAACTCTCGCTCCAGCTCCAGCGCTAAGTGTATCAACGCATTGTGTAAAGCAATGAATAGTCATCATGGATAGGAAACTACTACACTGCGCTTTTTTTTTTCCCCCATTGAAGGGGATTTCGGCTCTAAACTACTGAGTCAAAGGGTCATGGCTTGTGCGAGATAGCAGCAATTTGTGTGAGCGGTTGTGAGTCATGGCGCTGTGGCGACACTCAAGGCACCATATGTTTTCATGAGCTTCACTGAGGAACAAATGTGCCATCTCACAAGCGTCTGTTGTGAGGATGAAGACAGTGAGCAGGGGACGAGGTCAATGGAAATGATTGTAGGAGGATCTGTCTATGGTGTTAAAAGGTTTATTTGAAAAGTGACCCAATAAGCAACATACTGTATTCATTTATTTCCAATGACAACAGGAAATGTTATTAACTTAAACTTGTGTTAAAATGGACACCACGTGCTTATGAGGCCATAGAACCGTTTGATTTCTCTCAAGCAATCTGTGAAGAAAGGCAATGGCAATAGGAAGAAAAAGTTAGCAGAAAGAGTAATAAAATATAACTACTGTACAGTTTATTATACAGTGGCCATGAATAGTGGAAACTATGGCACTGTGATGTAATTTTTAGTCAACAGCAAATGGCAGTTCAAGGCAAAATGGCCGCCCCTGAGATTAATGAAAACAAGTGGATTTTTCTGCTTTATTAATATTCAACAAATTTATTATTTTAATAAAAAAAAAATCCAAATTAAAAAAAACATTTAAAAGTCAAAATAAAACTTCTAAATCGAGTAGACGTGTCTAACCTTTAAAACAATGTAGTATTGCTCCAAATGTTCGTTTACATTCCTTTAGAAGTCGCGTGTTAGCACGATCGCGAATTAGCATCTTTCCGCTAACTCGTTAGCCTGCCCAGTACTTCTTGTTGGTGACCGTACTTCGCGGATTTCACTTATCGCGGGTGGTTTTTGGAACCAATTATCCGCGATAAACGAGGGATTACTGTCTAACATATTCGATACTGCTTTAGATGCATAGTTAAACTTTGTAAAAGTGTAGCACTTAGTTGATCTTTACACAGATGACAATGGATGCTGTCTTTTGCAGCTTCAGCATCCTTAAAGTTCCAAGTCAATCACAATCAATATGAAGTCTCCTCCCCCCCCTGAGCACAACTTTTGGAAAGTGGAGGAAAGAAAAAAAGTCTTCCTCTCGCGATAGTACCTTGCTTATGCAGCCGCCATATTGTGTGACAGTATTTTGATTCGTATCTACTGGAAGTGAGGAAAAAGAGAAAAGTGAAGGGCTGTGGAGGGGAGGGGGGGCTGAAGAAGAAGAGCTGTCAAAAAGGTATTCCGGAGTCTGTCTAAAAGCGGAGGGCTGGGGCTTGCTATCCCTCCCCCGAGCGTTATTTCGAGGACACATTAAGGCCCGGGGCCTCGGAGCAACTTAGCTTTTTGGTCTGCCTGATACTTGCTGGACCTTTCTCGGCTTCTCCTGTGCCAGCGCCGCGGCCCTCTGGAGGTCTGGCGGCGTTCAGGGGTGTCGAAGGCGGCCCGAGGAGAGGGATCGGAGTCGGGGAAAGTCAAGTAAGTTACCCGCAAGATTTTTTTTTTTTTACCTGTTAGCACACACCCCTAGACTATTAACAACAATAACGTTATCCGATAATGTGAAGATTAAAAGTGCTTTTGCCACTTTTTGCCGATCGGCGCTACCAACTTTCTTGACGGGGGGGAAAAAAAGCGAGAAAACTTCAGAAGTGTGGAAAAAGTTTTTCTATTACGTTCCAGCAATCGGCTAGCTACGTTAGCCAACTAACTTTTTTGAAGTGGGAGGCTCTCAGTCTGAGGCGAGATAGACTTTGCTAACTCAACAATCTTAAGTGTTGTACATCAAAATATTAATTTTAATATTACACCTCGTTCCGCTGTCTGTCGCGACACGTTGGGCTACATTATTTTTTCCATTGAGCGCAGTCGAACTGTCTGAATGGATGGAAAGGTTCAAATAATGAATTGGTGGCTGCGCCCATAACCCGCTGTTTAACAAGCCTTTAAATCAAGCTACTTCTTTGCAATTCATTAGTCATTTAGTTACTATATTACACTCGTTGTTATGTTAAATGCACGCTACGGCTGTTTTGAATGTCGTAACAGGTACCCCCACCTGTTATTTGACCACTCCTGTATGTTGGTCACGTGGAAACATCTCACCCTTACGTCACTTTATTTACGTTACCTGTGCATCAGGAGACTTGGAGAAGATCAAAACAAACAAAAATTTAGAGACTTTGCACTTGAAGATGATGATGACATTAGTGCAGGGGTGTCTAAACCTATTCGATGGGTTAAAATAAATCAAAAGATGCAAGGACCACCTTGACATTCTTCCCTAAAATAACAAATAACCTAAAACCTCACCAAAAAACAGTTTATCGGTGTCAATGATTTCTCAGAATTTTGTGGCACTGTCTCACTCGAATAGATTCTTCCTGTACTGAGCAGCGACGAAACATCTCCACATTCAGTACCAAAACAAGAACAATCTGTACTACCACTAAAATAAACTTAAAGTGCAGAGCAAGTGGAGCAATCGCAAGGGGACACCATTTTCTGATTTATCGGATTTTTTTAACATGGTATTATTAATAGGTTTATTCGTGCATGGATTTACCTTCTGAACCGCTTATGTTTTTGCCATTTTAGTCATAAATTGTTCTTTTGCATTATTACAAGTCTAGACAAGCTCCGTATGGAACCATCCATCCGGAAATGAATGAATTTTCCATCTCACAAGGGCTATGGATGTGCTGCATCTTTTTTATGTGAAATTATGCTCGACTTGCACGTCCTTGTAGTTTTTACCAGGAATTACTACTTTCCATCTTTTGGTAATATTCTGCTTTCCAAACTCGTGTTGATGTCTCTTGATGATGATAGTTATTTTTCGATTAGTTGAGCTCCTGTCAACTTCCATTTTTGCTGTTTATGAAATCTTTTTTTCTACATAAGAATTAATTAAAGTAAGCCTTAATAAGATTGAAACATCTAACAGTATAATAGTGATTTACTCAACCTATTCTTTTTTTATGAGCTTATCACTAAAGAACATCACTAAAGAATTTGGTAACCATTGGTTATGATTACTTTAGCTAATGCTAAATGCTATCTTGTTTGACAGTTTAACAGCTGTAAACAAGTCTCTGCACACAAATCTACCTGACTGTTTTACAAGCTAGCCTTCTTGTTATCCTAGCCACCCTCTTCCGCAATTTGCTTGGCTGCTATGGACTAGTGAAGTTGAATGCAAAGCAAAACTCCAAAGAGCTCACACTGCTTCTCTGTCACCTTTCCGCTTCCACGATGTTGTCGTAGCTGTAACTGTAATCATTCATTAGCAACTTGCGCCTGCAGTGACTTGCAGTCAACACTGCACTTCCTGACCAATACACTTGCATGGCCAACTGTTTATAGGTACAGAGACTTAACTAAAAACATGTGTGCCTCAAGCTCGGCAAATGTTTGCTAGGAGGCCTTGTGAGTTTGTCACTCATTTAGAGACTCTGCAAAGTATTTTTGAGCCTGTTAACTAAGTGCTAAATCAGGTTTTTATTGAGGATTAAGCAGTTTAGCACAAGGCTATGCTAGTAATTGATTTTAATGGATGGAGTCAGGCTTGCGCTAATGTGTGTCACCAGTTCTGCTGAAAATGTAAAGTGAAAATGCAAGGATACTTGTTCAAGAGTGAGGCACTGTATAGGATGCGTTCAGACTGCAGGCATATCTGGTTCCAATCCGGTTTGACCTCAAATTTGATTTTTAGGCCTGATCTTATCGCTGTAGCAACGATGTCGAAACAGAAACGTCGTGTAGCATGCGTAGTGTTTGTCATATAATTGTGACAGCGGCAACATATAAAAGATTTTCATAAATGGACTTGTTTCGATACGCACCCTCGAGCTTTGCTCGTATCTCTCCACAGACATTTCCTCCTCTGTCCAGGGACTGCTGTTTTCAATTTCATCGATGTTCTCCATTGTTTACCGTTTCGTACTTCGATTGGCGCGCTCTGCTCTGGCACATTGGATCTTGCGTCGTGTCGAGTCACGTCACAGTCAAAACCAATTTGCGTTTGGAGCTGATCAGATTGAGACTCATCCTGTCAAAACTGGATGTGAAACCACTTTCCGGATGTGGTTTCAATCCATCTTGCAAAAATCGTATTTCATGTGCTTTGTGACTGTTTGCACGACACAACAACCATCCAGTTTGTCTTATGGTCATTTTTTCACACTTAGGTCCAATCTGTTATTCTATTATGATGACCGTCATTATGGGGGTACTTATAGAAACATTTATTGAATGATTCATATTTATTTAATTTCTAGTCTTACTTTATGACAATGCATTTGATAATTCAATACAATATATTAAGCAATACAATAGATTTGACAACATATTTCCTGGCACATGTAATTTTATTATATAACATTGTCATAATTGTTGCATTATTACATACATATATGTAACTGCAGCATACCATACTACCACCACCACGATCAATCAAAGTTGTTTTGCACAATGTGGGAGCAAATTACATTTTTTGGGTGCAGTAATAGATGCAATATTTGCTCGCTCTTCCCGTCTTGTACGTATTTAGCCTTTGAACTCTCGCTACCATGCATCTATACGTAAACAATGCGTCGATGGATTGACAAGTGGTATTTTAAAGGTAAAGGTTAGCGCCTCAAAATCAAGGTACTGAGCTTTCGCATTATAATCAAGACTTGGGTTTTCCAAAGAAGGCTCCGTACCCGAACCCTCCCCCACTCTAGAATATGTGGTTGTCGGGAAAAAAGCCCCCTCCCTTTGTCAAGCAGACTTCTCTGCTTTTAACGGGTGTGCTTTGTACAGTGACCGTTTTCAGTTTTGCTCCATGATTTGGGAATGAAAATATATTTTTTTAACATATTTTGTCTGTGCTTTTGCTCAATCTTAAGAATTTGAAGTAATGACGTAGTGCGGAAAATACGGTACTCCTTATTCATTCATTTTGAGTGTTTGCATTAGTGATGTCCCGATCAATATTTTTTAAAGGCGTACCAGATATTGATCCGATACACCCCCCCCCCCCTTTTTTTTTATACTTTAACTCCAAAGTCTGAAAAGAATCATATCATGAATTAAGATGATTACTTGTGTGTTTTGTTGTTTTATTTGTAATGTGTTTTTATGATTACTTGAAAAAAGTACTTATTAGTCCGTTTTAATTTGTCCTTTTCTTTACCTGTCAGTATCACCAGATTCATTTCTTTTCAGAAATGAATGACAGGTTCCTTAATCCATGCATTGTTGGACCTGCCTTCTTTCGGATGCAGATAAAAAATCTGGCGAGTGTTCAATAACCTACACAGATGGTGGGGATGTAAATCTGTCAGTGAAGGTGGAACCAGGCAGTTAGCCTAGCTATGATATGTTTCCTGAAAACATTTGCGTACTTCTGTAAGAATAATGACTGAGAGCAGAAATGGCCGACATCACCTTTGCTATTATATTCAAAGCTTTCAGTGCCGAATAGAATTATTATATCCAGTGAGGTGTTGTAGCTGGTGATATTCAGAAAGTTTCAGAATTGTGGTTTACTTACTCCACATGCATGTCTCAGTTTGCATCCGGTGGAAAAAGAGAAGTACCACTGATAGTAACCTATTTCATTTCCTGACATAACACATTTACAGACACAGTTGAGTCTACTACAACCAGCTCGACTAAGACTTAATTCCGACATACTGACTCCTCTGAATACTTGGTATGGATGATAATTTGTGTTTGGAATTCTGATCTTGCATACAGCCCTGCTGTGATAGGAATGAAAACTTTTTTTAGCTGATAAACCAAAAGCAAAGTTTTGTTATTGTGCTAACGACAGTAGTCAATTAATTTCGATTACTCGCCGATTAATCGATTCATTTTGACATTTTTAATGGAAGCTAAATATGCATGGTTTTAATCTATGTATTTGATTCATCACGTCAAAAAATGTGTGATTCTGTTGTGCAGAGAAGGATTTTGTATCGTCATTAATAGAACGCAGGAAATCATAGTACGTGTGCATTGGTATTTTGCAAAGCATATCTTTTCACTGGCTATTTCAGCAGTGCACAGACATCACTGGGTTATGTGAGTCATAGTCAAAACAAAAATGTAATAATCGAAGAGTAGAGTTGCAACAGCTGCTCTGTAAACGTCCACACTCGGTACAGTCTGAATGGAGACTTTTAAATTTCTCACAATTACAAAAGCTTGCATAGTGAAGGAAGTAGGATTCATGAGTAAATTATGATGCATTACAATCTTGAAATGAAATTCTGATTAAAATTCTTTAATTCACATTATTTATTTATAGTGTGTTGAATACAGTACAATAATGTAAAAATATTTTTGTCTAGGAGGAACTATTAGATTCAAGTGATTTGCGTTACAAGTGCGGTTATGCAATAAATTAAACTTGTGGAAGTCAAGGTACCACAGTACATATAGATTTTAGCATGCGCACGCCAAACATTCAAGCCACAACATGTCTGGGAACAGACGAGTAGCTTCCGATGTTAGTATGGAAAACAACATGACAAGCCATCTCGGTGAATAACTGACTCATCAACTTTGGCTGAATAAAAGCAGATATGATAGACATGTGGAATTCACCTGCATATATCTTAGCACTCGTCTTGCTAGCACTGATTCCTTTATGATTGACGTGAGTGATGCAATAATAATCGCTATCGTGATTATCGTTTTGGGGGAAAAAAAAAGAAAAATGGATCCGAAAAAATGTGCATCGAGATCTTTGATTGAATCTTATCTTTCCAATTGCCCGGAAAAAAAATAGTAGTAATAAATCTCCAGTATTAGTAGATACAATTAATTAATTAATTAGAGTACGCTAACCGCAATATTATCAAAGACCATTTAGTTCGACCTACTAGATCTCAAAATAGCATCCCCATGGTAGAAGAATTAAAGAGCTGACATCTTATGTCAATAAAGTGTTTCTTCAAGTTTCCTTTGCAGAACTTCTATGAAATAGGATAGTAGAACAACCGTCAATTAAAGGAAAATTGTGGAGTTTTTGCTGGCTTCCTTTTACATATAGCACTTTACCTAATTGGAACCAGAGTACATGGTGTGTTAAACGGGCGTGTTTTGAGAGACAGCAGTACTTTAGACGTTTTGGCTTTGTTAGCAGCAGTGTTGGGATTGGAGCATTGATTCCCGCCCCACATTTTTCAGGTTTTATTTGACAACAGAAACAGCAACTTCTCTCTGGATTCCAAGCGTTGTACTGGCACAACAATACGTTTTATTCCCACTTAAAACAATTGCGGGTTGCGTAAATCTCACGAAATGTCATCAATGCTTTTTTATGATCGGTCATCATCTTTTTATATTGAGATATAAGATGAGTTTGTTCTTTTTATGTACATATGTGTCTTATTCTTTCACATCACCTCATGGTTGTCATGAAATTCGAAGCAAAAACATTGCTCAGATTTCCCACTGTTTGTCCTAGACCCACTTTCAGAAATACTATGTATTACTACTTTACTTTCCCAAACAAATGATTCAATATTAAAAATAAGAACCCTTTCTTTCGCCTATCCTAGCGTCCATGTTTGTTACAATTTGAATGACAGCAAACAGGAATATGTTGAAGCTCTTATCTTTGTTCCGTCTGCTCTTGGAAGGTGCAGAGAGAGACAAGCGACAAACGTTTCCTCTGATAAGAACTTTTTTTTTTTTTTTAACAAACACCAGCATTTGCCTTTTCACATTCAGCTTCCTTTGTGTTGTCAGATACTGCTGCGTTGTGTTGTAAACAAAAGATACAAACTATATTCTTTAAATCCAACAGTATGTTCTTCTATCGGATAGACAAATGATCTGATCATATCTCACAAGATGCCATTTAAAATGTGATGAAAATGATATTCTAAAAAAAAGGCCCAGAGTGTTTCCAGCACTTTTTGCGACATCCTCAATCTGCAAAACAGTTTGTGCGAGGTTGAGAGGAGACTGGTGTCCCACTTTATCTACAGTTTGTCTGCTAAACACACTACAGTCTGCTAATACGGACAGTAAGGATTCACTAGACTTCGTTTAGTCCTGAATGAGCACTAGAATGCATCTCTAAAAATTATAAATGTTCTATTCAATAGATTCAGTTACAATAGAATCTATTGTAACTTTTGGTTGTAAAAGATGAAAAGTTCAGGTCATAGTCAGGGGAGAAAAAAATAAATCAGTCAGGTAATGCATAATCGTTTCCTCTTATGATTTGTAATGAAAATATATGACAGGAAATGAAGATGATGTGCAGAATTGTACTTTCACATTTCTGATAATACCCAACCCAAGTGATCGGTGTTATCAGCACTAGCTTCTGTGTGGAGATTGAGAATGAAATTGATAAATTTGCGCTTTGCCTTTGAACTGTGTATAATTTAAGAACAGCCTATATACAGTATTTATATTATAGGGTTAGCGAAATACTGTGATAAAATGAAATTGACCGTACAGTGGTCGGGCACTGATGAATTTGCTGATTTGCAGATTTCATTTTTCAACATTTTGTTATTCAAGGAAAAACTTGTTGCAAAAAAAACTCTCCGGATGTATATGTATTATATTAATGATTTCTAGAAATATCAAACAAATGCAGATTTAATATCAATTACAAAATGTTTCTTGGGTACTGTAATACCCTAATTTGCATACTACTGTTTGAGTGGAGATTAAAAACAGACAAGCAAACGAAACACTTTTTCACCAAAACCCCATTAGCCAATTTTTGAAGCCTTGCTTTTAATTTTAGCTTCCTGAATTTGTTTGACAATCCGAAACCGTTTTAAACAGGTTCCCAAAACCCACGACTTCACTAAAACAGCAACGAGACAAACATACGGTTAGCTAGGTGTGCCTCTTCGTCAATACTTGGCGTCAATAGCTAGCTTTAGCTTCCAATTGCTGATGATTAACTTGCAGGTTGGAATTTTATATACAGTACGAGTGATATCTTACAATGAGAATTTTTGTTGCTATTTATCGGATTTTTATTCTCAAAAAATAAAAAATCAATTTCTACAAACTCAATGGTTTTAATTAAACTGTATCAATTTGTAATGAGTGAGACAAGCATGATCCCACCTGCTTCTTTTTTTCCCCCCGTTACAATGCAAACAGCAGGCTTATCGCCGCACTGCTTATCCTGTTGCTAAATTCTGGCACCGTGTCGACTCCCTCCCCCTCCTGTTTCCTCCTCGATGCATCAGAGAATGCTCGACTTATTCTGAGCTGTTTGCAAATGCCACGGAGAGGCTGCTCTGTCCTTCGTTTCTCCCACATTCTTTCATCACCCAGGTTGTTGTGCTCGCTAAGCATGGGAAAAGTACTTTGATCTAGCGCTCTATCAGGAAGAGCGTGGGCCCCAGGCTCTCATACTCCCTTGCTCTCTTGGCTCTCTCACATATTGTGGTAGACAGGAGAATCCACCCTACTGAAATGCCTTTTGTTTATTTGCAGCAGTCGTGAGCTATGAAAATAAATTCAACACCATTTTGCATGAATACTTCGAAATGGCACACCTGAGCTGCAGAGAAGTAGATTTAAAATCTTTATTTTTGTAGCACAGTAAAAACAACCTGAACTATTTGAAGGACCTGATTTCACCCTCTGTCTTCTGTGATGTTTTTGTACTTGCAAATACCAAAGGTTTGGATGGCCAGGTAATGACAAAGCAGCATTGGAGATCTCTGGTTTGACTTAATGAGTTGCAGATGCTGAGCGCGGGTCCACCTACCACAAACTGAACCTTCCCCTTGCAGGGGTCGGCAACTTAGTTTGGGCCCGGGCCAATTTTTTTCCTGACAATTCAATTGCGGGCCGACATTTTCATATGGCAAATCCTGCTTTTCCTACTAAAAATATCCTAATAGTATCAGTAGTGATGTAACAATACCCAAAGCTCACAGTTTAGCTTAATCGTGGTATTGATCTTACGATACAATAATTGCTGCAGTATTGTCGGAAAGGATATTGCAGAAAGGGTCACTGCATATGGTCTGTTTCCCTGTCCAGTATTATCAAATCAATCAACAGCTATTTCGATAATCGAGTAATCGTTCAGTTCCTCTAATCCTCAAATCCTCTAATGTCGACCTCTCAACAGTTAATCATTCATTATTTTTTGTCGTCATTCATGAAAATCGTCAACAGCTATTTCGATAATCGAGTAATCGTTCAGTTCCTCTAATCCTCAAATCCTCTAATGTCGACCTCTCAACAGTTAATCATTCATTATTTTTTGTCGTCATTCATAAAAACAGATTGTTTGTGTATCAGCAAACATTTAATCTATAATTTGCAAATATTTGATTTTACTTCAGAAAACAATAACCACACCGATAACTGTATTAGTTTCACAAAGTTTGGTGAGTACTTTTGTGTTATTTAGTTGATTTATACCAAATAAACATCAGAACATGGGGAGAATTTGTCTCTCATGCAAAATCCGATTTTATTTGATTATTCGATTAATAGACGGCATAACCAACAGGATAATCGATTCTGAAAATATGCAGTATTCAACAGACCTACTGACAATTGAGAAATCGTTTAACTAATTTGACATTCTTTATCATAAGGTGACAATATATTTAATAGAAGTTGTCAATTTACCAAAAGGCAGAGATTTGGAGCCTACCGACCAACCCAAACTGTATGACCATAAACGATTGATATTTTTGTGTTCTTGAAGATGTAATTGGCAAGTGGGCCAATTCTGGCCCGTCGGCTGCTACTTGCGGACCACTGCGCTATAGTCGGTATAGATATCTCTTGGTAGCATGTGGCTCATTTGATGTCTCAAAATTCTGGCATCCTCCTTTGCAGCACACCTGTTGGTGCCAGTCGGGGCACAATCAATGGTGTGTCCCTCTTGTCATTTACTGGCTTCGGCACTGGCTGGCGATGTACCAGCTGTGTATTTGTGTTCGTATGACAGATGTGTGTAACAATTTTAAGAAACTTCCCAGCAGAAGCCAAACAATGTTACCCAGGTCACGATACGATATGCGCCTCGATATGATATGGTACAATTTTACACGATTCGATACAGTACAGTATGGTCTTACGGGTACATACCTTCTTTTTGCATCACTGCTTCCTTCTCATGTGAGTCGCTGGCACCATTGCGCCTCCTAGCGTCAGGAAGGTGTATTGCTACTCAGAACTATGTAGAACAGGGGTGTCAAACTCATTTTTTTTTCGCAGGAAGTCATAACTTCTTTCGGAGGGCCATTATGACTGTCAACCCAAATGTATGAGCACCTCATATATACAGTCAAAGCTACAAAACAAACTGACAACTCGTTTTCAAACCAGACGAGTAAAAACTGGTCAAATATTTAAATAAAAAAAGATATTAAGAGTGAAGACAATTTGCAATTCTAGTAATGACACCCGAATTTGTCTTTGCGGGCCACATAAAATGATGTGGCGGGCCGTATCTGTCCCCCGGGCCTTGAGTTTGACACCTGTGATGTAGATTACAATAAATACTGTATATGTTGTTTTTATTAATATCGGTATGTACCTCTGGGTATCAACATTTTGAGCACACCCTTAGCCTTAATCTGAGGTCAAAAGCAACCACTGAGTGTTCAAGACAATTGTGACTTGAATGACTTGGGAGCTGTATAAAGACAAAATTGCATTTCAGCAGCAGAGGAGTAACATGACTTGGCTGCTGTGTGTCTTTTGGTTGGCCTCAAGGTGGGGAATGATACTCCTAGCAGCTGCAGGAAGCATTTCCGGCTGCTTGTTTTCTTCTCAGCCAAACACAACGAGGTCACTGCATTAGAACTACTGCATCAATAACGATTCTGCCGCCGTGGTAATTGAGTTGGCATACATACAGACTTGGATCAAGATGGAATTTTTTTTTTTAGATCAAGAAAATTTAAGTTTTACCTTGTCAGCTCTTGTATTTTTGATCATTATTGAGGCTACAAAATAGGCCTGCAACTAACGATTATTTCAACAATTGATCGATCGGTCATTCTTTCATTTTGTGGATTAATCGGATTTAAAAATTATTTTTAATTATTTCATGCTGCGTTAACATCCCAGAGGTTCTGAATTATTTTAGATTTATATTTTATACACTACATTTTGGTATCAAAATGTACTCCTTGGACCTTTTCAGTGAGCCAGGGACGACCTCAAAAAAAAAAAAAAAAAAAAATCTTTGAATCCATTTGCATGTGTGTGGTTCGACTTGATTACATAAGTGGTGCAATGAACTGATGGAATGAGTTGACCCAAAGACAGAAGTTCTACTAATGTCCTTCAGTTTGTGTGCTTCAAAGTGCACGTTGACATACTGTAAGTGCTTTTCATAAGGCAATAAAGGGCGAAGATTTGACTGCATGTTTATTAGCCGTTAGAAGTTTATTTTTATTTCAAAAAACTAAAACTGTAATGAAGTTTTACATTTGAACACTATATTTAAGCACGATCTTGTGAGTTGTAGATTACGCTACGGAGATTTACGAGTGTGGTTCTGGTACCAATTGTCTGGAAACTATCCCCCCCCCCCCCCCCCCCCCTGCTGTTTTCCGACTAATATCTTGCAATTTTATGTTGGGAAAAATACCCAGTTGTTCAAAAAGTACTTGTGAACATCTGAGTCTATTAGGAAAGTTCCCGTTGTCCCAGCGTTTTGTGGAATGTTTTGCAAGAATCCAAATGAGGAAATATTTGGCGGGGGGGGGTATTATTTTGACCATGCAATATACTCTTTGTAGTACATTATAGTGAATGTGGGTTGAACATGAATTGCAAATCATAGCATTCTTTTTATTTTTACAGAGCGTCACAATTGAATTGGAATTATGGTTTGTGCATGCTTCTAAGACCTCCCATTGTAGCCCGGTTCTCTTGAGTGGTCAACCTGGGAAACTTGTGCCCCTGCCTGCTTCCCATCAACCGCCAGCTCCAAGCTGTGGTACTGAAGAATGTTTGATTTCCTGCACACACACACGCGCACACACACACATTTCCACATGGGCACGTCAACTGACGCTTTCAAAAGCAGGCAACGAAAAGCTGAGCAGGCTTTCTTGCAAAGTCGATCCTAGTTTTGTGTGCACCGAAAAGCACAGTTTGGAGCAATTTGGGTCGTGCACATAAAATGTGGTTTTGTGTTCTGGAGATGTGTGGAATCAAAGACTGTCTTGTACAGTATGCAGCACTGTTCGTGTCCTTAAGCTATCACTGCTTCCCTTCCCTAATTATGGTGTAGTTCAAATAAATGATCAATTATTTGTCTTTTTTAAGTCCACAAAGTGGTACCAAGGTTTCAGCTTGGCCTTTCCATAGATAAGGTTTCAAGTCTTGGGCTCTGCAGACAGGCAGCCACCATTTATGAAGTTCTACATTTTTACCGTTTTTATGCTCATTAGTTTTTTTTAGGCTACAGTTTGATCGCTATAATATTATTTTATAGTATTATTGATAGTTCAAATAGAAACGTGCACATTATTTTATTTTTTTATTTTTTAAAAAAGAAGACTGAGAAGCCTGCCAACAGCGGTGAACACTGACAATGATTTACATCATGTTTAAATTCTCCTTTTTTCTCTTATTTATTCTCACAGATAAATATATCATCTAGATCAGGGGTGTCAAACTTGTTTTTTTCGCGGGCCGCATTGTAGTCATAGCTTCTTTTGGTGGGCCATTATGACTGTCAACCCAAATAAATGTATGAGCACCTCATATTATATACAGTAAAAGCTTCAAAACAAACTGACAAATAACTCGTTTTCAAATCAGACGAGTAAAAACTGGTCAAATATTTAAAAAAGATATTATTCAAAGTGAAAACAATTTTCTATTCTAGTAATGACACGAATTTGATGCACAATTTGTCTTCACGGGCCACATAAAATGATGTGGCGGGCCGTATCTGGCCCCGGGCCTTGACTTTGACACCTGTGATCTAGATATTGAATAAGATTGGCCCTGACAACAGACCCTTGAGGAGTAGCACGAGTATTAGGTCAGTTTTACGTTTTGTGGTTGTTTTGAACTTTTACTTTTTGTATCATACTACAGCCTCTTGTTGATTACTTTGTTCACGTTTTATTTTAGCCTGGAATTGAACAGGACATTTTAAGGTGCATTGGAGGAATGAATGAGCCCATTGATGGGGCATGACAGGCCTGCTACTTCAAGAAATGAGTGTAGGGCTGTGGCTCAATGCTTTGGCACAGCAAATACCAGCTTCAGTAAAAGAAGCTTTGTCCCTATCTCTGTTACCAGCGCAGCATGCCTGAAGGTCCAGTACCAGTGCCTCAAGAGACTGCTAGTCCTCTTCAAAAACACACCCACATACAAATGCATTGCCAACCCAGACATTTTGAACAACAAATAGGGTGTGTGTGTTTTTGAACCATCACACCTCTGCTGACCGGTAAACTGCAACCGCCTCCTTTTCCAAAACAGTTGATTTACGTATGTGAGGCCAATGTCAACTAAATGTTGCATTTAAATTTGATGGGTTCATTTCTGTTCATCTGATAAAGGAGGTAATAATATGACAAATATTATTATTATTAATGAGATTATTATTATAACAAATATGATTACAATTTTATTTATTTATTCATTTATTTATTACTTTACTTAATTATTCCGTTGTAGTTCTGTACACCGGTACATATTACTTACATGTGTGCGTATAAACTATATACAGTGATCCCTCGCTACTTCGCGTTTCGTTTATCGCGGCTTCACTACATCGCAGATTTTTTTTTCAATATTAAAAAAACATTTAAAAGTCAAAATAAAACTTCTAAATTGAGGAAACGTGTCTAACCTTTAGGACAATATAGTATTGCTCCAAATGTTCGTTTACATTCCTTTAGAAGTCCGTTTTCGCGTGTTAGCACGATCACGAAATAACATCTTTCCGCTAACTCGTTAGCCTCCCCAGTACTTCTTGTTGGTGACCGTACTTCGCGGATTTCACTTATCGCGGTTGGTTTTTGGAACCAATTATCCGCGATAAACGAGGGATTACTGTATTGCTGTATTGCTACATCTAATCAGTCAAAAATCTAGTATAAACATATATACTGCATATAAATGTATGTGTTTAAATGTAAAGAGAAACTTTCACCGAAATGCTGTGGAGTTTATAGTTGCAATTTCACGGACCATTGTTTTGTGATTTCAAAGCTGACTTCCTCCCCTCTGCTTTTCTTTTTGTTCAGTTCAGTGGTTCAGAGGGATTTTGAGGTAAATGGAGCGAGCCTCTTCTCTGAGACAATGGCTCAAATTATTTTTTGAACAAGCCCCAGGCAGAATGAAGCAGACAGCCCCAAATGGCTCGTTGACAAAGTTTGGGTGTACTTGAAATTTACCACAGACATGCTCCTTTCCTGCACTTTGAACCTCCATGTTTTTCTTGTTGAAATATTATCAAACCCCATACCTCAAAATCAAATACTGTAACGCCGTGAGCTAATGTTTCTATCAGCCCACTTACTTTTTTCTTTCTTTCCCTCTCCCTGTGTCCTGCAGATGATGTTCACGATGAAGGCTTTTTGCTGCCAAAACTAATGCCACAGTGTGTCGAGTAGAACGAGGAGTCCTGACCTGGCAACATACGAATGGCCCAGGGAAGCCACCATATTGACATTCAGGTTTTGCATGACCTGCGCCAGAAGTTCCCTGAAGTTCCAGAGGGTGTTGTGTCCCAGTGTGTTCTGCAGGTAAGCATCTATATATATTCTTTTTTACCTAATAATTGTTTTTATTAAAATATATATCATATTTTATTAAATATAATAATACAACACAAAATATCTGGTAATAAAACCTCCATTGAAAGCACAGAAAAACATTTTTTTTTTTTTTTTTGCCACATTAAGAAATGTAGGTGGCTGTTAGAATTACGATTGGAGGAAGTATATGTGTAAGTGGAACTTCCGGCTGCACGCACAGCTTTCTATTTGCTTTTGAATTGGGGTCGTTCTTAAGTAGGTCACAACCTTTTAGCAAAATTTACCGACTGCTCTTTGGAATCAAATCTGTCCCGAAATAAGCCCAAATTGAGTAAATATTATTTTATCTTTCAAAGTCCCCACTGAAAAACAATGAAATTTAATATTTGTGGCTTGGAAGCACTTGGCTCGTTTCAGAAGTTTTACCCATGGCTTTTTTTTGGTTACTTTTCCCCTCATAAGAACAAAAAGTTTTTCTAAGCATGACCATTCTCCAAACGTGAGTGATTTATTGGTAACCAGTCCAGTGTGTAAGTTGGCTTCTTACTATAAATCAGACGGGATAGACTCTAGTCCTTGATGGGAATATTATATAGCTGGATGGGAATATTATCCAATAATAAATAAACTAACCTTTGTATTTTCTTTCTCTGCCCCCCCCCCCCCCCCCCCTCTCAGAATAACAGCAACTTAGACGCTTGCTGTGAATATTTGTCCCAGGTCAGTCCATGCTACTTGTACAGTGAAGAAGGAAACATAACCTTTTCTGACAACCCCAGCTTGACCAGGCTCCGTAATCACATGACCCAGCTGAACCTGGGCCTGCAGTCTCAGAATGTGCACGTGGCCCCCGCCCGAGACGGCCTGAGAATGAACGGCAGCCGGACTCTGGCCCATAGCCTGAGCGAAGGGCCCCTGCAGACAGACCAGGCCCCGAACAGTAACTTCTTTCAGCAGGAGCCGCAGTCTGCTCCAGTTGAAGTGCCTCCCAGTCTCAATGTGTTTAGTGCGATGGAGCCCTCGCGCAAACCGCAACCTCCGCAGCACCTTGGACTCTACCCCCTGGGCGTCAAAGGAACCACCATGGGTTTCCATCAAACGCCACGTTTCAATCCTATTACCGTGACGCTAGCTCCTCATATTCAGACAGGCCGCAACACTCCTACTTCTTTACACATACATGGCGGGCCGCAGTCAGGTCTAAGCAGCCCACAGGGTAACTCAATCTACATTAGGCCCTACTTAAGTCAATGCGGTACGACCCGGCCCAACCAGCAGCAGGGAGGCAGGGCCCAGTATAGCCCCACCTCTCATCCGCAGCAGCAGATCTATCAGATCTCTCACCCTTCGTCCTTGTCAGGGTCTTGGCCGGGCCCTCAGCAATCTTCTTCCTCACATACCTCACAGCAGCATCCCCACGGCCACCAGACATCTCATGTCTACATGCCAATCAGCTCCCCCACCAATTCCCAGGCACCCTCCATTTTTCCTTCCGGAAGCCAGCCGTCCCCATCCGGCGTCTCGTCCTCTTGCTCGTCTTCCTCGTCGTCCTCCTCTTCCTCCGTCATCCCCACCTCACTCCCTGCTATCAGCCAGTACAACATCCAGAACATCTCCACCGGCCCGCGAAAGAATCAGATCGAGATCAAACTTGAATCTCCTCAGAGGAGCAACTCCACCACAACAACAGCTGTGCTGCGGACAGGCGGTGGGTCCCGTTCCTCGTCCGCCTCGTCCTCCTGCCCTTCCTCCTCGTCCTCCTCCTCTTCCTCAACTGGGGTTTCTACTGTCCCGAGCACGCCGCTCTCCATCGGAGGCTCAGGTCTAAGCCGTAGCCAGCCCACTGTTTACATCTCCGCAAGCCCGCCCACTGCTGCTACCACGCCTTCCGAGGAGGCTGTCCTGGCCCCAGCCGGATCCCGTTCACAACCCAAATTTTACATTTCAGCCAATGCCTCCAGTGATGACAGTGGGGGTAGGAATCCTCCCACAGTCTACATCTCAGCTAACCCTCCATTGCAGGGGCCGCCAGGTGCGAGGAACATTGGGGGCCAGGTGAGCATGGGCCCCGCTTATATCCACCACCATCCACCGAAATCCCGACCCTCTATAGGAGTGGCAAACACGGCTTCCTCGCCCCGTGTGGTGGTGACTCAACCCAACACAAAATATACTTTTAAAATCACTGTGTCCCCCAATAAGCCCCCAGCAGTGTCCCCTGGGGTTGTGTCTCCTACATTTGAGCCCAACAACCTCCTCAGCCTACCGTCAGACCATCACTTTGCCGAGCCGGACCCCCTCCATCTCTCGGACCCGCTTTCACCACACAACGAGAGACCGAGCGAGCCTCGCCGACTCAGCATGGGCTCTGACGATGCGGCGTACACACAAGGTAAGACACTGGAAGCAAAATAATACCTGGTCTGGTCTACCAATGACACCAATTAATCATCAATTATTATTTTTCTATTAAAGACGTGTAAGCAACTAAAAAAATCACAAAATGGCATCTTGTAATCAAGGCCACTAATTTATGATTATTAGATTTATTAACCCAGGTGGTTCCGGAACTTCCCGCCTCAGGAGGATTTCTTTTACCATTCAGTTTTGATGCCTTTTTGAAAATGACACAGTTTTGTGTCTCATCATTACATTACTTCAGCATTTTTGAAAAAACAAATGTATAGGTCATAGGTCAACAGGACGTCATTCTGACAATGTACTTGGTCCTTGCAATATAAATATACCCTTACATTGTCTTGTTAGGGCTTCTTTTATTGCTTATTTAGAAAATTGCATGTGACTTAAGAGTGAACTATTTTTTTTTTTTTCTTTACACAACGTGCACATTAGTTTTCAGGATAAAAGGCGTCTTTTTGGAGCCATAATAGCTTTTTATGCCCCTGACAAGTCGGAATTGTTTTTCCATTTGTTCCTGCCAAGAAGCTCATTTTACCACAAAGTAAGCTCTTTTAGGAACATTTGTTGTTGGGACTGTACAGTCGGTTCAGAAAAATAGTCTGAGAGAAAAAAAAAAAAGCAAAGGTGACTTATTTTGAGTCCAGGTGGGATGACTCTAGTCTGTGTCGTCTCCACTAAATGCTGTGTTTGCTGCCACTGCCAGAGCACAGGAGATCCTATAGTGAGTCAAACGTGTCGGTGCACACAAGTGTTTCCTTATTTGGGCTTTTGACTAAATTACATGTGAGTCACTGGCTGTGATTCTTACATTGCAGTCACTCCCAACGGGAGGGTCTTCACAATGGGGCCTCTTCTGCTGACCCTCCTCAGCCCCAAGCTTTCTGCTTTTTCTTCCAAAATATTGCCGCTGACCAATGTCTTCTCGTTCTTATTTGAATGTCGCTTACTCAAATGAGGAAGTACGTTACCTGTTATTTAGAGGTGTGCACGGCCCAATTGCTATTTACTTCAGGTATTTCCCAAAATACACTGCTTTGCTATTCACAGCAAGATTTAAACGTCAGATCCTACTCTATATTGTTGAATGACAACTATCATTGCACAAAAAAAAAATGGGGTTGAGGTCTGGGGAGCCCACTCCAGATCTCTAACCCTTCCGTTGAACTTTAAATGTTCTTATTATTGTGCTTCTTGTTCTCAGCATTGTTGGTCCATCAAAAGGCCCGCATGGAAAGGCTTTGGCATGAACTGGAGCTCAAGAAAAAGAAGCTGGAGAAGCTAAAAGAAGAGGTCAATGAGATGGAGAATGACCTGACATGGAGACGACTGGAGAGATCTAACTCTGCCTCCCAAATCCCTTCAGTAAGTCTTTTTTTTTTTTTGTGATAATTACATCATCAATAATGTCTCTAAATATATCATCCAACGTTATTGTCAGATCGAGGAAATGAAGCAGTTGCGATGCAAAAACCGATTACTACAAATCGACATTGACTGCCTCACCAAGGAAATTGATCTCTTTCAAAAAAGAGGTGAGTGTATCTCTTTAGAATGCGTGTTTCTTAGTGTGTATCGTTTGGTGCTGAAAATGATTCTTGACTGTCGGAGGTCAGTTAGGGCACGAGCCCGGGACTTGTCACATCCTCCCTGCAATTGCTGACAAGGTGCTGCTATTGTAATGTTAACTACTGCTTCTTCCTGAATTGCATCCTGTAGCTGTTTGGGATTTATTGGCCCTCTGAGCAACCCACCACTGACAGAAATAAAGCCAGAAAGCAGTTGCTTTGATAAAACTTTTAAAAGCTGATATAGGCAATATTTTTTTTCAGTAATTATACCTCACCTGTGTATTAGAGAACTATTTTATAAGTGTTTGTATTGTATTTTAATAGCATTTAAAATGAGATTGCATTTCATACAAGGATTGCTTTGAAGAAAAAAAAAAAAATCACTCGTCTTGATGTTGTAAAAACAATGGTGATAAATATATTTTATAGAGTTATTTTAGATTTGCTTGTGGAAGGGCGGAGCTAGTCACGCTGCTGAGCACTGATTGGTCAATGAAGACCTTATTATTATGTATTCTGTAACTATTTATTTCATTGTTATCTTTAAAGTGTACCAATACACATGAGTGATATGCGTGTCCCGATCTTAGAATTTTAAAGTTCAAAATTAGTGATGCCAATTGTTTATGTTCATGCAGTCCTCATCCCAACATTTTAGAGGAGAAAAAATCAGGGCAGATTCTGAATCAGCGCAAACTCGTCTTCTTGAAAAGTTTACTTGCATTGTTAATTAAAAAAAATATTTTAAAAAGTTGATTTCATTTTCTTATCAGTATAAATGCAAAAGATTATTTCTCCCACACCTCGATCTAATTATTCCCTTCGATAGTAAAGACAAATTGCTAGTGGCTCTGTCGCTTATTAGTGTATTTTTTTCTGAGAAATAATAAAAAGGCTTCTATTTGAGGTGAGTCCGTTATTTAATTTATTTGCTGAAACTATAACTTTGATAGGCATCATTATAATAAAACTAAACTAAATAAATTGTGAAACTAAATTGAACCAGAAATGCAAATCCAACATTGAATTTAAAACTTAAAAGCTTTCTCTCTAACCATTTACAGGACCACACTTCAATCCCGTTGCAATCCATAATTTCTATGACAACATTGGATTCGTTGGTCCTGTCCCACCAAAACCCAAAAGTACTTTATCAGTTGGTAAGTTTAGGAGGATTGCATGATCTACCTACATAGTTTCTAAACTATCATTATTATTATTTATGTATTATTATATTTTAGAATATATCAATGCAATTGAGTGATACAGCAAAGTTGTATACCATTGTGCAATGCAACAATAACAAACGGTTAAATGACTAAAAACTCAAATAAAAACTGGTCAAATATATTTTACATGTCCTCACTTGGTTAAAAACATCATTCTGATTACTTTTGCCACTAGCTATCAAATGAAAATGACATTACAGTTGCTCAGGGCTCAGTTTAGGAATGTCACATGACCAAACTCAAAAGATTGTGCATGGGGGGGTTGAAAGATTTTGCTGTCCCCCTTTCCATGTTGCTTAATCAAGTCACTCATGAGGGCAATTAATACCAAATTGATTGAAAATGTGTCAAATGTTGACACTCCACCATGTGGATTCTTCTCCGTGGCAGACAGTAAAAGTTTGGCAGAGCAGGAGGAAGACGAGGGGACGCAGTGGAGCTGCACGGGCTGCACCTTCCTCAACCACCCGGCCCTCAATCGCTGTGAAGAATGCGACCGCCTAAGGGACTTCTGAGCCAGAGAGACCGCCATGTGCCCCTCCGCCTGCCTTCTCCCACGCTTGAATCAGGGAAAATAAAGGGGCTTTGTGATGCTTTTCCCTTGTTGTATGAAAACTCTGATGGGGTCTAATTATCGTGCAGCCTCTTTCCTAGCCCCCCCCGCCCCTTTTTTTTTTTTTTTTTTTTTACCCCTTGCAGAATGCTGTCCTCCTGAAGGTTTGACTGGATACTGTTTACAGCTTGCGTCTCTTCCTAAAGGCAGGCACAGTTGGATAATACCTCACATTTGACACTCAGATTGTGTGGGCTCCTATCATTTCCGCTCAACGTCCCCCCCTCCCTCCCCCGGGGGTGTGTGTGGGGGGATACCTCGCTGCTCCCACTTTACAGTATTACGAGCGTGACCCCTTGCAGTGTCCCACGTACGCAACACAGGCCCCCCCCACGTGCCTTTTTTGCCAAACGGAGTTTTTCCTCCCGGCTCCCGCGGCGGTTCGTCAAGGGGATTGGGAAATGTCGGACCGCCGCGCTCTGTCTGAAGGGAAAACAGACTACTCATGGACCTGTTTTGCTTTTTCTAGAGGATGTCAAAGGGCAAGCTGGCAGCATCTCACTGCCTTTGAAATGTGCCTCCTGTTTTCCAATATGCCTTCCATTTGATTTCAAAAATGAAAAAAAATGCATGCTTTGTGTACAGAAAGTCCCTTTTTACTGTACATAATTTTAGAATGTGCCTTCTTCCTCACACTATGAATCACGTTTATTTTCTGTAAGTATAGCTTTATAGACTTTATTACTTGTTTAGTTTTCCCTTTTATTAATTCAACGATACAACCCCCCCTCCCCCCCGGAACTTTCCATTTTGTAAGCATGTTCAATTCTGCGAGAGTCAAAGAAGAAAGGAATAATCTCGCAGTCATCAAATATGGCCGCCTGCAGTGGGCTCAACGTCGCCTGCGTCACAAAACAGCAATCCTCCCCCCCTCTTCTTCCTAGGACACCAAAAATGAAATCACAAATACAATCAGACTTTATTTTATTTTTAATCTGACAACTGGAATGTGGGTTTAATATTTTGAGGACACCTGAGTGCAGAAAGACATCATTTCCAGTCCAATCATCACATCTGAATGCTCCTTGAACAGCGAAGGGAATGGTCCTATTTTGTATTGTGCGTCTATTGTGTGGTTTTATTTCGTGGTACTGAGGTTCATAGAGAATATGTCAAGTGTCTTTAATAAAGGTCAGAATTTTTGCTATTCGGGAAAGTAGAAAAAAAAAAAAGCACAACTTGACTGTTCACTTTGTGTACTATTATTTTTATTTTCTTTAATTTGGCTCAGTTCACCCTCAAACTTTTTTTTTTTCTTTCAGTTGGGGTGCTTCTACTTTTTTCTTTCATTTTTGCCCCCTACATTTAAAAACAAAATAGTTTTGCATTTGTTCCTTCGGAACTGTTCAATTTGTATCTTATCTATATTTTATAATGGGATCTTTAATGCATCAAAAGTAAAAGATGAAAAATGTCTCTGAAGCACATGATGCCAAACCGTTGTCCTTTTTTTTTTTTTTTTCCAGCCCAGAGAAAAACATTTCAGCTTGATCTGCGCTTTGGTGTAAAGAGGCAGTTTATTTGGTTTTAATAAGTGGAGAAAACATAATTTCGATACCTAAAATGTCTTTGTTTTGGTCTGAGAAAACTCTCTCTTTGTTTTTATCTGAGAAAACTCTCTTTGTAACAGATAAGTTATTTGTAAAAAAGAAAAAAAAAAAGGTAATTAAAAAAAAAGGAAATAAAATGTGTTCAGATTTTTGGGACGAGCGTGCGTTTTACTGTGTTTTGTCCACTAGGTGGCAGATAACGGCTTCATTCAAGGTGTTATGAATGAATTCTATCCATACGTCATTCTCTAAATTATTAATGTTAATTTTCATGACTTTCAGAATTATTCGGTACACAGTATAGCTGGGCTTTCCTCAGTCATATTTATAGAAACAATAAACTTATATAACAAACCACATTCCGATCAATTTGATTCAGCCAAAACCTGTTTTGTAATTAGTGACAATCAATTTGCTGTCTGGCAGAATAATATTAAAAGGAAATCTCTAACTTCAGTCTACGTTTTGCATTGTAGTTGACAAGAACTGAACAAAAATGACTGATTTAAATGCTTGTATTTATTTTAAACAACATGATACCGATACAGTAATATACACGATAGCCTTCCTCACTTTGAGGCAACATGAGAAAACAACACTTGCTGCTTCAATTTAAAATGGCTGTGCTACAGTAAGTAGCGTGTCCTGGACACAGTGCATTGCACATTTACACTTTTTAAAAAGCAAAGAAATATGATTATTATTTTTTTCTGAATGATACCAAAAAATAAGAGCATATGTGAGCAATGCAAGAGAACATTTGAGCATTTATTCATTATACAGATTGAGATCCATGTACCAGTACACTCTTGGGTCTTCACTAGTAAGACAATTGAGCAAATTGATATAATGATTGGCATACTATTTTAACCTATTCAACTACTTTTTTATTATCATTTATCTTATTTATTTATTTTGAACTACTTATTTTAATTGTCTCCTTGCACATCATAATTGTTCAAAAAATGCTTCAAGTTTTATTAGTTTTATGATTAGTTTTTTTTGGGTTTCTTTTTTTAATTATTATATATCAACTGCTGGGTTAAAAATGTAACCGACGCAGGGAGTCTGTTCAATTTGACCCAATTTGTTTTGCAAAAAAGCAACCCAACAAATTGTTGCTTTAACTTCCACGGTCAAATTGAGCCAACTTCCCTAACCCAAATTGGGTTATTAAGTATATTGTAAACTATAATTCGAAATCTACATACATCAGTACGTAGATTAAATAAATAAATACATAGATAAAATAAACCCCAAAAGCTTATGCATGATATTGACAAAGAGGTCAATTTTGCTATGACTGCAGCTAGTTTGAGTTAATTTTATAAATGTAAGCTGTAGCCCATTCACTGCCATTGACGGCTATAGATGTAAAACATTGATTTCAACTGGGCTGCCAGTGAATTTCGTTTTTATGTTCTTTCTATCAATTTTGGTTTAAGTCATTTTATTGTTTTTTATTCATGATAATTACTGCGGACCCAATTACTCCAGTACTAAGCATACTAATACATGGATATCGAAAATATCAAAGGCTCAAATGGCATTCCCAGTTTGTTTTAAACGATAAGTTACTTTTTACATGATAATAAAAAATCCACTTCTTTACCAACATTACCTGTTCATTAATAAAGGTTTTGTTAAAGCGACAGTCTGACCCTGAAATGGGTTGAGTACATTTCCATTGTTTCCTATGGGAAAACTGATTTGAATTTCAAACAAATGTGAGATGTTTTTTTTTTTTTTTTTCTCAAAACAAAAATTTGTTTCTGAAATCAGAGGGCAATATGACTACTCCTGTAGCTCTGGATCAGGGAGATCAGTTCGGACACCTCTGACACATGCGGGTAGGCGTTCATGACTCCGTCAACTGCTTCCTTGGGATAGAGCGTGCTCAGTTTATTCCTCATCTCGTTGCGCACCTCGCTGGATTGGCTACCAAGGACCCACGCGTCCTTGGGTAGACTTTGGCTCTGCCTGTGCCCGAGTTGCCTGAAGTAGTGATTCTCCGAAAAACCTAAGGCCCCCTCCTGCTGATGTAAGGGCACAGCCGGACATGATGCCCACAGTGGGGGGTAGGCGCTTGGGGGCACCTCTGCCTGATAGTGACCACAATGGGCACATGCAGACATCTCGCAGTTATTATGAGGAACATAGAAAGATCCTGCAAACTGTCGGTTGGTGCCACTGTGCGACCCCGAGAGGGAATAGTCGTCGTGGCTCAGGCTGCAGCTGCCCATCCCGCTGCTGTTGCTGTACGGGGGTCTGCTCATGTTGGGGGGACCATCCATGATGTAGAGTTTAGACATCCAGCTGTCCAATGAGCCAAAAGCCTCATCCGCTTCTACGCTCGACCAGGCCGGAAGGTTTGGTGGACCCCGTGGGCTGCTGCCGTCTTTGTGATAGCGGTCAATGTTCAGAAGCTCGTCGGTGTTAGTGGAGGGTTTGTATGTGTGAGTAAGTGTGTCTTGCGAGGTTGGCTTGTAGCTTGATGTCTTCGCTCGGTCTCTGAGCTCATCAGCTACAGAGAGCTGTGATTGGTTGGTCCTCTCTGGATGGTAGAACTTGCACTTCACACCGTATGTACACTTTTTCCCTGAAAAGAAAGAATCAGCCCTGAGTGTGACATTTGAAAAGTAGGACTGTTTAATTTCTGTTTCAAGTTTTATTATTTATTTAAGTACACAACCTTTGACCCTAATCTACCTCCATAATGTTGTAATGATTATTTTTATTAATTTTGTTAATTCCCCTCAATAACAATAATTGACATGGCGGAGAAAAAAAAAGTTAGTGTGTTCCAAAGTAAATATTTGTATAGAATATTTAATCAACCAACCATAAGGGCAGTGTTGCAGTTTGTTGTCTACATTTTTGGGCTTCTTTCGTAGAAAATCATCAATGGTAGGTCCGCTTCTACCCAAAGGATCATCTGGAGGCATAAACCTGTAGAAGTGCAAAAGAATTGTTAATAGCTGACAGATTCACTTGACAATGTTGTATGAGAAAAAAAGTATTTGTCTTACTTGTCATTAGCAAAAGTGTACATCAGCAGCCTCTCCTCAATGAATTTTTTCCATTGTGGATTCTCCATTTGAAGGTCACGGTAGTTATCGTTGGACACGATGATGCCGTCTATGTCGTAAGCCAGCCTCACAATGTAGCGGTCATCATAGCACACCACCCTCTTGCCGTTAACGCTACGGGATGGCGTGTACACTAAGATCTTCCTCCTCTCTAGCTCGTGGAGGATGTGTTGATCTGTCAAGCACAGAAGAGCCGAAAATCATATTTCTATGGGATGTTTTTCAACAGGGAAAAAATATCAAAAATATTATTTCCTACATCCTTTCTCTTGATTTTTAAAGAAAACAAATATTGAATAATCACGCCCCCAAAAAATGAATATAATGAATAGATAAAATTAAAATAGATAATATATAGAATGTCACTCTGTGTTAAGAAAGCAGGTGCCTATTTTTAGCGCCATTTTTTTTTTCCTCAATTAGACGAGGCATCCTGTAATTAAATAATGACATCTATTAAAGGAGAGGCAAAACCTCAAATAGACAACATCAAATACCAACACAGTCTACCGCTTTACATCCAAATTTGGTCAATTACACATTTCTTTTCACAACTCAATACAACTGAGCACTTCATGTCTTGTTTATTTATTTATTTATTTATTTATTTATTTATTTATTTATTTATTTATTTATTTATTTATTTATTTATTTATTTATTTATTTATTTATTTATTTATTTATTCCTTCATTCCTTCATTCCTTTCTTTCTTTCTTTCTTTCTTTCTTTCTTTCTTTCTTTCTTTCTTTCTTTCTTTCTTTCTTTCTTTCTTTCTTTCTTTCTTTCTTTCTTTCTTTCTTTCTTTCTTTCTTTCTTTCTTTCTTTCTTTCTTTCTTTCTTTCTTTCTTTCTTTCTTTTAAAATTAATTATTTTATTTATTTATCTGCAAATTATTGACCAATATAAAGTGTTGACAATTTAACACATTTTTAACGGGGTGCTTCTTGAAAAGTGCTGGTTTTGGAGATACTGCGAAACAGTGATAAAATGTGTGATAAAATGATTCCGCTGTTAATGTGCGGAATCACGCGAGTGAAGTTTGTATTGTTGTGACTTCCCAGGTGGGTGCAGTCATGCTTGAAAATTCTTCCTTTTAAAACCGGCTGTGTCTTGTTGCAATGACGGGTCATGTGATTACCTGTAATAGGGGCCTCGGGCCGTGGCTGCTCCTTCCTCCACATGGGAATGAACACAGTGATGTCCCGCAGTCCCTTTTCCCAAAACCAGTTCACTGCCATCTGGAGGCCCTGACATGAGAACACCTTCTTGTCTCCATGGCTACACACACACACACGCATGCATACAGAAGTCAACAAAAACTGTCCAGCTGACCATGTTACAAATAAACTTCCTCTCTTTATGAAGAAGTAGGCAGCTCAACAGTGACACTTTTGCAAAATACCTGTAAATAAACACTGACGATAACACTGCTCATATAGTAAATGTAGTTTAGGAACAATAGGAAAAATATTTAAATGTTTTTTTTTTTTTTACAAAAATGACCATGTAGTAAGGCTTTTGAAATAATGACCATGTATCGTAAAGGTCATAGCCAGGCTTTTTAAAAAAATGACCATGTATCACACCTGTGTCAAACTTAAGACCCGGGGGCCAGATACGGCCCGCCACATCATTTTATATGGCCCGCGAAGACAAATTGTGCATCAAATTTGTGGTCTAGTGGTAGAGTGTCTGCCCTGAGACTGGAAGGTTGTGGGTTCAAACCCCGGGCAGGTCATATGAAAGACTATAAAAATGGGACCCATTGCCTCTCTTCTTGGCACTCAGTATTAAGTGTTGGAATTGGGGGGTTAGATCACCAAATGATCTACATTTTTTAACTAGAATTGCAAATTGTCTTCACTTTTAATATCTTTTTTTTAAAAATATTTGACCAGTTTTTACTCGTCTGATTTGAAAACGAGTTATTTGTCAGTTTGTTTTGTAGCTTTTTTGAGGCAGGGGTGTGGCACTCCAGTCCTCGGGGGCCGCATTCCAACATGTTTTCCAAGATCCCCTCGTTAAGTGCACCTGTGTGAAAAGTTAGGCTCCTACAGAACGTGAAAATGAACCCATCTTTTCACTCAGGTGTGTTTAACGAGGGTAACTCGGAAAACATATTGGAACGCGGCCCCTGAGGACTGGAGTTCTGGGTTAGGGTTTCAAACAACTCGTCTGATTTGAAAACGAGTTATTTGTCAGTTTGTTTTGTAGCTTTGACTGTATATAAAATGAGGTGCTCATACATTTATTTGGGTTGAGTCATAATGGCCCTCTGAAAGAAGCTATGTGGCCCGCCAAAAGAATTAGTTTGACACCCCTGACGTATAGGCTGTTTTTAATAATTTTCTTTTGACCATTTAAGATGATCATTTATATGGAGGCTTGATTTTTAATTTTTATGTATAGTAAAGGTTTTTTGTTTGATTTTTAAATGACCATATACAGTAAGGCCTTTTTTTAAAGTACTTCAAACTTTCGAAATACTTTCAATTGAATTCGTTCCTCCTTATCATAAATGAGTTAGGTAAGCTTAAAGGTGTGACTGAGAACAATTTGGCCCTTCTTAACCACCAACTTCCTTGTGGGCTAATGTTGATCAGACAGACACAATTGTAACAAGCGTTGTGTGACATGTTTACCAGCCAGTGACACTTTGCCCTATGAAGGTGCTTGAAGAAAGAAAAAGAGAAACGAACAACACGTTTTCACTTCCTGCTAGCTTGAAGAGGAAGTGAGGTTGGATATATGAACTGAAACAACAAACCAAAAAGTAGCTACTGAAATATATATCTAAATATATATTTTAAAAAAATTATATTCTATTTTATTATATATTTATATATACATAATATTTTATTATATATATTTATATATTTATATATATATATATATATATATATATATATATATATATATATATATATATATATATATATATATATATATATATATATATATATATATATATATATATATATAAATACACATATATATGTATATATATAAATATGTGTTGTACATGGGTCACAATGACAATGAAGATCTATTTTATTCTATTCTATTCTATATATAAAAATGTTTTTATATTCTTATATATTTGTATATTTTATCTATATATATGTATATATGTAACATGAAATAAATATACACACACACACACACACACACACATATATATATATATATATATATATATATATATATATATATATGGTTGCTGACTCACCTCATGGCAACATTGCTTCCATCAACAACTACTGGTCTGAAGGCAAAAGCGCTTTCTTTGTCTGGTGGTGGTTTGGTGGGTGAGGGGTTGCAACCTCTTGACACCAGTTTGGGGCTGCTTGGGATGCTTTTGTCACTGCGAATGTGGCAAGTCTTGATTAGCTCTTCTAGAATGTCGTTCGTCTGGGCGTCATGATGGAGACTCTTCAGCACCCTGTCAATGTCCTCATGGGAGTAACCCAGTTTGAGAAAACGCTCCACTTTGGCGTGCTGCTTTCGATGATCCATGGCACGGCTCAAGGAGGTGTTGAAAACTTCCTGGACTGCTGGAACCCTTCTATGCATACTTGATCTGCATCTCCATGGCGATCGGCCTATGTTTTGAAACAGTTGAAAGTGAATAGGGGAAGTTTCTGTCTCCACCTCAATCTCATGACAGTAACTGTGACAGACATCAGAGGAAGTTTTGCAGACTGACTCGTGAAAAGATGGAACTGATACAGGTGTGCAGAGAACATCGACATTCTTGAGATTCTTCTCTTAAGTCATTCAACGTGCTTTCATTTGGATTTCTGATAAAAAAAACAACAACAAAAACAAACAAACACAAATACATTCCTCCAATTGGATACTGAGAGCCAGAAATAAATATTGCATTGACAGTGCAATTAACAAAATTCAGAATCCAAATCCTACCCTAAAAAATAATTTAGTAAAACAAGTAGTCACATTCAGCAGGATGTTGAGCATTCACTGATGTTATGTGCAGATTTTGTACTGGTATGAGGTCGTTGGCTGGTATTTGTGTAAAAACAACACACACAGTCATGCAGTTTGAGGATTAAACTTAATCTAAACACAAACAGAAAAACAACTCCCTGTTCTTGTCTCCCAAACAAAACATTGCCATCAATGTCTCAGGTGTTTTGTCATGAACTTTTTTTTTTTTTTTTTTTTTTTTTTACAGGGACTGTATTCTTTGTGTTATTTCATATACCAAGAAGCATTTTTAACTTTTCTACTCCTAAACAAATCCAGACCTTCTTTGAAAAAGTCCAGACCCAGTCAGAATTGAACTCAAATTCCTTTTCTAAGTCAGCTGTAAACAACACATAACCCAAACTCAGAACAATGACAAGCCCTGAAGTTTCACTTAATTCCATTGAACATTTTAAAGTGGATTCTTGTGAAGTACTTACATATGAGGACATAAGCCAGATCACAGAGTTGATTTGGAGCGTCTCTATGGTTTGCTGTGCTTCAGTGCTCTGAGCAATGCAGCTGTCATTGTGAGCAACTCTTATTACTCATAGAAGGAAGTAGCTGCTGAGGGCAGGAGAAGAAAAAAAAAAAAAAAAAGTAAATTTGCACTCATTTCCTTGTCCGGACTCGCAGCCTGAGGGGTTTATTTTCCTTTTGAGCTCTTCCTGGTGAGGGTGCGATCAATGTTTGCTAAAAGGTTGTTCATATGTTAGTATCTGGGAAAAAAAAGCTTGGACTCACCTACTTCTTCTTTCAAAATGAAACCATAACAAAATAGTATCACAGAGTCACTGGAGATTCCCATTTAAAAACACTTCTTTTTTTTTTTTTATTAAATTAATCGGTTTCATAAATCAGCCCAATAAAAATGCTTAATTTTAGCGACCAAGTAAACATGGCAAAGCTGATAAAAAATATATTTTTATGGTCATGTTTGAGATGTTTGTCCTTGTTGCTAGGTAGACTCTATGAACCCTATCACCCCCCCCCCCCCTCCAGAATTTTCACATTTGGGGCAGAAGATGATGAGCCCCAAGACAGAAAGTCGGTGATAAATTGAATCATGACATTACATACACACGTTGGAAAGGAAGAAAAGCTGTTTGATTGTGCCTCAATCATTTTTTTAATGATCTACTCTAATTATCATATACGGGATACCAAGCTGGTGCCTTACAAAAACGTTTCGACTAACTTTCCCAAGACTGTTTAACAAGCTTGTCAAGTGGGGAAGTTTGCTGAACTGAGAAGTGCTCAGACTGGAGTTGTAGGTTGTTTCCTTTTATTTGTATAATGTCTGGTTATGATGTGAATGTTGAAAAGTAGAAACGAACTCTGCAAAGTTTACTAGACTTATAAAAAGACAGGGAAGTAATTTAGTCACAAAGAAAGTGCAATTTAACGCTTATCTAACCAGGATGTCAACATCTTTCAAAGGCTATTGAAATTATTTGCACTGTCAGGCTTGTAAAGTGTTTGTATCAAATCGACAAATCATGGTGACAAAATAGTCGTAGCTTCTAAAATTTCTTATAGTTATAACATTAAAAATTTTAAATGGTGAATGGAAGAAATGTAGCCTTAGCGACATTCATAAAGTACACACATCCACTTTTGTAAAAAAAAAAATTAGAGAAGTTTGGAAAGTACCTGAATGATTATTTCCTCAAAAATATTGAAATAAAAAAAAAAAGACTTGTCATTTCCACAATGTCAAAAAAAACTTTTATTATGTATTGTGGTCTTTTGCAACATAACTCATTTTTATCCACTTGAAGGGGCTGCCATCATTTAATCTCATTTTTTAAAAAGTTTATTATAAATAAAAGCAAACTATTACAAACATTTTGGAACAAAAATAAACACATTGTTAAACAAATACTTTTGTGTCAATAAAAAAACATTGTTATAATGGTGAGGCAATCATTGGAATTCATCTTTTAAAATTATTATTGATTTAAAAACTGTAATTAAATATATTTCTTCATTGATTGGATGGGAGCGATCACATTATTTTAATGTCGCTTCTATATTTGAGACTAAAACTAAAACATGTAGTCAAGCATCTTTACATTATTGTCCGACATGAGTCATCTGAACTTTAGGGCGGGAGTCAAAAGTCAATCAATGAAAAGATGAAAGTTGATTCATTCAAAATTACTAACACCAAGCAAATAAATATTTGAACCTGACGATGAGGTCAACATAGTTGCCACTATACTACTGATGCAATGCAAAACAATTTAATTATAGGAACAAGGTTGCACTGCCCTGAAAAAAAAACAAACAATAATTAGTGGAGTGAAACTAAAGAATAATCAGTGTATGAGTTTTGCAATTATTTTATTATCTCTTACGCAACTCCAATTAGTGTGGTGAAAGAAGGACAGAAAGGTGATGAAAAGGTTTACTTTCACTTGTAAAGGACAGCTCCGGAAATAAGATTTAGGGAATTTTCCAAATCGGGAATTCGATTCAATCCAATTCACATAAATATATCAAAATGGGTGGGGCAACTATCATACTATGACCTGATTGGTTGGATCCAATGTCTATAATGAAAGTAAACAAATGGCCTGGCAGACCACCTGGAATATGTCAAATTACCAATATAATCGTGTTTATATTCCATTATTTTCTTTCTTGTAGTTCCTCATGCAATCCCTACAGGCTGAATGACATATAAAATTGACCTGCTGAAGGAATAATCTTTAATCCCCATAATATGCATTTAAGGTGTGTGTGTTTGCACCATTTAATCTAGTTAGCACAATACAATGCAAGTGTGACGATAGTGGAATCTTGCGAGTGGAGAGCTAAGCATATCGTGAGAGGCAAGCAGTAAGTTGTAGTAGAAGAAAAATGTTCCATACCTAATAAAAAGGACATTTGTCGTGTCGTCAGTGACAAAATAAGTTGTTTAATAACATGATGCAGTCGCATTAAGGTGATCTTGATCTTTAACAAATGTCCATGTAGGGACCAAATTATATTGACAACTTTTCTTTGACGTTCTGTGTCACAATCGAAAGCTCTGCAGATAATTCATCCATCCACACTATCAGGATTTAAGTAATGAGACACTTAGCAGAAATGGAAAAGTGTCTCAATACTTTTGTCCAAGTAGTGTAGGTGAATGCACAAACAGCACTTGGTTTGAAATTCAATGGCGAGTGTTTGAATTAAAACACAGGTGAGGAAGTGGAACATAGTTTTTGCAGTTCCATAATGAGAACAGAAGAAGCCTTTCATCTGTATCTGCTTCTGTCTTTGTCCTTGGACCTCCTGGGCGATCGACTACGACTCCTTCGACTCCTATCCCGTCCATCTTTCGCGGGTTTGTCCCAGGACCTGTCATGCCTTCGGTCTCTGGAGCGGGAACGTGAGCGATGCCGGTCCAATTTCCTGTCACGCCGGCCGTCCTCGTCGTCCTGGAGGAATAACAATACGATAAGATATAAGCGGAAGAAAACTTTAAAGTTGAACTGTTTACATGCAAGTCTGGTTTCAATCGGTTTAATGCAACAGCTTGGCTTTTTTTCAGGCAATGTCAACATCAATGAGTTTTCGCGAGTTAAAAGGAACCAGTTAGACCAAATTTACTCACCCTTAAGGCTGAATATCATGTAATCTTACACGAAGGAACAGGGAAGTGCATGCAAGATAAAGTACTGTTCTAACCCAGACAAGGTTTTGTCTTTGCATGACTGGGCAGGAGTCAAACTTCTGCTTACAGCTTCAGTAAAGCCGAGATAATCAGGAATACAATCTTGATCTAAATAATAGATGCAACCATTAGGGGGTGCGGCAAAAAAAAAACATCGATATTGTAATCAATCATTTTTCTTGCCCTTGCAGTGAGCATCAAATATCAATATTGCTGCTGTCCACTGAAATGCAAACTTTTCAATGACTTAAATGTTTATTGAAATAATTTTGCTAATATCTGTTTGAAGCATGTGGATTAAACTTGAATGGATAAATTAACCTATGCATTATGCTCATTTCAATGTCAAATATCAATATTATACTTTTCATTATACCGAGGGCACGTTTAAATATCGCAAAGGCGCTAAACTAAAAGTCCGCAGAATCAGCACACCATGGCCAGGTCGTAAAAACAAAGCCTCAAGGAAGCAGGAAATAAGTTTGTGCATGTCTAACAAGTTTGACTGTCTATTAAAAATGGAGATGAAAGAAAAAATTAAAGTTTCATAACAGAAGAAGGGCAGGTCTGCTAACTTGGAGGTTTTATAACCTTGAAAGAAATAAAAATATATTTTACAACACATGGACCAAATTGCTGGTAGGCGTGTTTAAAGGAGGAAAACAAAATGTGAGGGGAAAGAAGTGTTGAATTATAGCAAAGCATTAAACCTTGTGTTAATGATAACCTAACATTTTGATAATTTTCGACAGGCTAGTGCGTGCGTCTGTAGTTTTTCTGTGTTGTAATTTCCATATTTCCCCTTAATGGAGGCTTACCAATAACTGCTTTACACAGTACCTTGTGTTTTTTGGACTTCTTGCTTTCTTCAGCATCTGAATGATGATGATGACGTCTCTTCTCTTTGTGTTTTTTCTCCCCGGGCGTCTCCTCCTCGTCCAACAGCAGGTCATATCGGGAACTTTTGGAGGGGTTAGGGAAAGTTGAAAGGTTCTACCATAGTACAAATCACTTCGGACCAGAATAAAACATCCGCGGGTCGACATGAGAGGATACTCTTGTTTGGGCTTCACTTGATCTTTCAGAGTCAGTTTGGATCGCTTCTCCAAGTCATTCTCATAAGCCTTGAAGTCTTCTTTGGTGTACTTGCCACCTACAACACATCATGAGGAGGATGTTTATTCAGGACAAAACTTTGGAATTATATACGTGTCACGTGGCGAAGGGTACCTTTCCCTTTCCATTTAATCTTTGACACAGACTGGCTGAAATCGACATGAATGCGCCGGTCGTCTATGAGCACGTTATCCATTTTGAAGTAGGCTTTCTCGCAGTCTTCTTGCTGTCAGGACAAAAAAAAAAAAAAAAAGTAACAAAAATTCAAAGATAGCATTATAAGGGAAAGGAGGTAACAAAGAAGTAATAAAATAAAATATTTGCTCAGTGGCTTTTTACTTTTTAGGGACATTGTGATTTCCTAGGAACGTTGTAGAAGTGATCATTTAAAAACAGAGATTTATGATTCAATCTCACCTTTTCGAATTCGATGAAAGCATAGCATAGGGAATCTCCACTCTTCCAGTCACGAATGATTTCGCAACTGTACAGAACAAAACCAAAGACACAACAGTATTTATGTGAGTGACATCCATACATCCATGAAAAGAAACATTGTTTACCTTTTAATGTGGCCAAAACGAGAAAAGATGATTTCCAGGTCCTCGTCTGTGGTCACTGGGTTGAGTTTGCAAACAAACAGAACATTCTCTGGAGGCTTTACGTCAGCATCTGGAAGGTCGCCCACCTGGAAGGGATGGCACACAGACGCTCAGCACGAGCACGCAGATGCATCTTGAGAAACTACTTGAGGCTTCTCCTACCATCTCCAACAGGATGGCTCGGGTTTTGGCTTCTTTCTCCTGAAGTCTCTCCTCCACTTCTTCAGCTGCTTTCCCATCTATATCGTTTATCACTTCATCGGCGCCAATTCGACCACTCTTCGCCCCACAAAAAATAAACATATTTGTAGTTGGGTGTGCTTCCTTCAAACAGTTTATATTGACCTATTCGCCTATTGACCTATATAAAAATCCTGCACTCACATCTAGCTGCTCTCTGGTGGGATCAGGAGACCGATCAGGCACCGGGAGATCAGCGGGATCATCAAAAGGATCATCAAGGATGACAGTGTGGTTGATTCTATTGTAACATGACATAAAGAAAATTGTTGGATCAAATATGATTATTTGAGTCACAAGTGAACTCACCTGATGTCCTGAAATGGAACAAAGTCAGCGTCAACAAAAGTCTCATTGATTTTAGCCACGATGTCCAGTCCCTCTGACACTTCTCCAAACACGGTATGCACGCCATCCAGGTAATCCAGGTTTTCGGCAGTGGTAATAAGGAACTGTAAAAATATAAATACTGTTAATGCTGTTTTAGAATTGATCTCAGATGAAAATAACTCACCTGAGAACCATGCTGGTCACTTCCATTGTTCACCATAGACACTGTCCCCGTTTTTCTGTGTTTAATACGTGGTGTTTTCTCCGAGTCGAAAAAACGGGCCTGGTCCCCGTATAGTTTGCTAGTGACACACAAAAGGAGGACGCTGATGTTGTCAACATACCTTGTTGAAGAAAGGCAGCAATAGAGATTAAGATAACCCACCAGTAGATTGACTCTCCACCTCGACCCGTCCCAGTTGGGTCCCCAGTTTGAATGATGAAGTCTCTCTGTAATGTTAAATAAATACATACATCCATACATACACATATATACATACACATACATACATACATACATACACATACATACATACATACATACATACATACATACACACACACACACACACACACACACACACACACACACACACACACACACACACACACACACACACACACACACACACACACATACATACATACATACATACATACATACATACATACATACATACATACATACATACATACATACATAAATAAGTCACATTCTGCATTTTGAGTGTGCAACAATCTTCCTTTACCTGTACATTGTGGACAAGACAGTAGTTGTAGTACTTGATCTTGCATAATTTCAGAAAGTTGAGGGATGCTGTAAAGAAAACATACAATTTGGTTGTTTATTACATTTCTAAAATGTTTTCACATTCCACGCCTTTTGTTAAATCTGAAGAGAGATCGATGATTTGATGACTTGACGTCTAGTAGCTGAGTAACTAAGTAGCGAGTAAGCTAACAGCTAAAGCCTGCAGATAGTTATTCTTGGATCTATTAAAGCTTCCGGTTACTTTATGGGACGAGTTATTATCATGTGATCGGCATTGCTTGGAAAGAGGGATGTTTTTTTTTTTACCTTTCGGCCTTTCTTCAGTGAACAAATCAATCACAATATCACCGAGCGTCGTTTCAAGAAGGACCGCCATGCCAACGTGTAAGATCTCGCGAGAGAAGAAAACGGGATAGCTGTTTTACGCGCGTGCGCAGTTGTTATTTCCTTGTTAACTTGTACGTACTGCTAGATTAATCCCTGATAAAATGGCAGGGGCAACTCTTTTTGTTATAATTCTATTTTGTGTCATTATAAAGCACACCGAGTCATCTCCGAAGACGGTAAGACCCACACTGGTAAATACTATTGCACTAATAATGACACCGACGTTCCGGTCAGTTGTCGTAAGACGTAAACATCATTTGTTTGTTTTTGTTTTCACGTGTTCGCAGATTCCTTATTTATAATAACGCTAAACTGTGTGAACGATTTTTTTTTTTTGTAGAAATGGATGGTTAAAGACTCCATTTTAATCTCAATTGTTGGTAGATTGACGTTCGGGAGATATGACGTAAAATAAGAGAGTAGAAATTCTGTTGATACATCTGGGCTGGTTATATTTCACAATGTTGGTGACTAATATATTGATTAATGTAGGAAAATATCCTGATCAACGTCACAGCAGGGGCATTGGCAGATGCACAAGAATCTAACAACTTGCAGGTACAGTACACCCAGTTTCTGGGTTCCCCAACAATTCCCAATCCTACAAAAATGGTATTTGTTGTTTCAGATTACTTTAAACATATCGGTTGGCGAGGAGGTATTAGTAAATGATGTTCCTGTTCAGTTATCGGGGGTGACCCGATTCAACTGTCAAGCACTTCTCTGTAAGTTAACGTCAAAATATTCTTTCTATACTGTGGCAAACTATGGCCTCTTATGTTCTTTGTTTTCACTCTTGTTGGAAGTTAGTGAGAGATGAAAGATGCGTTTCTTATGTCTATGATTTGTTTTTGTCAGTGAATAGCACCAATGCAAGCAGTGAGTATGAAGGAGGGGACCTGGTATCGACTGTCACCCGGGTTATGGTGACCCAGAACCGACTGTATAGCGACTTAGAAGAGGTGCTGGCTCTGCAAGTGTTTAGTGAAGTCATTGAGTTGGAGGGCAAACAGGTACATATCAGGTGACACTACCAACGCCAGAAAATATCCCATTAAATATGTATTTATGTCTTCTAGGTTCAGCAGCCTGATATGTGTGAGGTGAAATTATTGATGAGCCCAGATTTTGAGAAGCTGGCTCAGTTCACCAACACTTACCCTATCGGACTCAGTGAGATATTCAAAGTTTCCAGAGACAACGACGTGCTCGTCACAGATCCAACAAACCATGGAAAAGGTATGATGAACACTGCTGGTCATAGGTAGTCAATCTTACTAGTAATTTATTTTTTCTTCATCATCAGATGAGCAAATGATGCTACAGACGACTAGTCAGTACCCTCTAAAACACTCTGGGACGACACAAGAAGAGGTTGCAGCGCCGGGAAAACTCCCGGAGACCCCACTTCGCATGGACGCTGACCTCTTTGATAATATTAAATCTGAAGACACTGAAGCTGAAGAGCTGGGTCAACAAGACCAGATTTCCACTGAGAGTTCACCACAAGGATTTTTCTCGTACTCGGTGGGAAAATACCTTTAATGTGTCTTAAAGTTTTTGCTGTAATTGGTGGGAATTACAATTTTATGTAAAAGATCGCTCAGGGAAACAATATTTAAATCGTGATCCATCAATTAAATTAAAATGTTCGTTTTTCTGTTCTGCCTTGTCAGGCCATGTGTCGTTGGGTGGAAGATTTCCGGGAGCGTCTGAGAATCTTCTGCTCCGAGTCACTGCCCCTCTTTTTCTTAGTGATGTGTGTGGTCGTCATTGGTGTCGTCGGATCAGCGGTCATTGTCAAGATATTGGACTTGTTCTTCCCTACTTGTGAACAGAAGTGAGTTTGTTTACCTCACCATGACTTGGTCGATAATCTGTTATGAACAACCTGTACACATTTGAATATGTTTTGATGATGACTCAACTTTTTTTTTCCACAGGCAGATTTGTCATCCCAACACATTCATTTTGTTGCCGAATGAAGAGAAGCACACTCTCCTGGAGAACACAGAATTAGAAGAAGAGGATGAGATAAAACATTAAATGGGGACTTTTTTTTTTTTTTGGTCAGAGTTTCTCTGTTTTCTTTTGCATCTTGTGGAGTAAACGGAAGTCGATGAACCGGTTTGGTTGATATAAATGAGAAGGTTCTGTTTGATGTTATTTAGCGCAGATGCAATCTGTCTCATCAAATTGTCTTCAAGCCAATAAAGTTGACTTAAGTGTTATCTCCAAGACGTGAGCCGTCATACATAGACTGGTCATATCATTAGGTACATTTTGATGAATCATCTATTCATCTGAGTGGCATTAGTATAAGTATTAGAACACTTTGCTGCAATGCTTTCCCAAACAACAACCACAATAGATTGTCAAATTAATGTGTCAAATGCAGATTTCCATTGGGAAAACCAGCTGCATGGTTTAATTGGATTGGATCTCATCAGTGTGCTTAATTCTATGGCCAGTGAGTGGATATATATGAAAAATTAATTTTGCACTTATTGAGGTAACTATTTAATTTGGCACACTTCCTGCATGAATGTCAGAAAATGCGTTTTTCTTTTTTTTTTGTTTATCCCTACATGTGATTGTAATGTCCTTTTCACAATGCCACACGGTCTATTGTAGTGCTAGAGGAGTTGGGGGAATGTGCGAGTATTAATTCAAGAGCATGGGCACAATACAATGGTGAAACACTGAAACTTTCTTTTTTTTTAACTTCTGACTCAAATCAGCATGGATGCGTCTGTCATTAGTCAAGCAGGATGTGAAGACACACGGGAAATCTTTTATAATGCTTTGGACGTACAAATACTAATAACAAATTTTGCTTGAATCTGTGTGTCCATTTACGCTACTCAGTGCATGATGTACCACATTACAGAGATGCTTGTGTAGTCAATCTAGTGAATGCATTTTGCTGTTCTATCTGCAACTTTGGAACTTCAATGGTAACGGCTCAACTTGAATTGGATATGACTGATTCTAAATTATTTTGCTAGTTTTCTTTACAGTGTCCCTGGTGCACTGTATAACAGATATATGCTCTGTTGGGTCGCATTGTTTTTTTGAATAGTAGTTGACATTTACATTTGTTAACATTTAAATCATCAATTACAGCTTGGCTGCATATGTTTGTCTATAACCTTGTGGATTAAAGGCTTTATTACCATCTATAAATCTTTCATTGGCCGCAAATAATGCATCATGTTATGATAGATTTGCAGTTTGATTATAAAACAGCTTTGTCTTTTTTTTTTTTTTTCATGTACTCGCCAAACACCCTGTATGAAAATAAAATAAAACAATGTTGGATTCAATTCCTAAAAGATATACTTGTGAGTTGTGACAAATAACGCAGTGAAACTTACATTGGTCTGAAAGTACACCGACCACTTAAACTCCTTCCTTGCTGGAAAAATCCCCTCTAAATTTTTTTGAACAAAATGTGAAGCCTGTGCACACATATTTCAAAAGGAATACTGTATTTAAACATGACACTTTTTTTTTAATATAATTTATTTTATTCATCGAACGGTAGTAAAGAATGGCCATCACTAGAATGCGCAAGGATCACACATTCATATAAAATCAAGTGCAAGTATCGAAAGCTGGCCTTTTAGTCTGATGTGGTTAGATAATTATATCGTCACACAACTATTCAAGGCATTTGCAAAGGCACAAAATAAAATATACAATATGTGGTAAGGTCTGTTGTGTGTGTGTGTTGCAAAAAAATAACATCCACATGTCAGTTATTCTTAGCTTTTTAAAAACTACAGATAATCTTCTGAAGATTATTAACAAATTTACAAAACAATAAACCTGCTTTCTTCGCCACGCAGATATAATGAACAACTCGTGCTACAATTTTCACCTTTCAACAGGACCCAAACTCCTCAATCCACTTCTCGTACTTCTCGAGGTCTGCTGCCGACACAGATTTGGAAACTTTCTTCAGGGAGGATTCAAAGTCTTCCATGGTGGTGGGCATGTGCATCTCATCGCGGGGGATGTTGCGGATCTCCTCTGGTGTGAGCCCTTCGATTCTTCGCCTCATGGCCATCAGGGAGGCATCCCTGCAATGTTGCAAAAATGCTTTTATTCTCAAAAAGCAACTCTCTGAATTAACCGACCAAAAATTGTAAGAGCAGCATGGGTACATTTAAGTAGATTTTAGTCAAAGAATATTTTAGATTATAATAACAAAATCCAATTTATTTCATCCACAAACAAAATACTGCAGTACATTTCCCTCCAAATTTTGAGTTGCATCACAAACCAGATGTCAACTTTAATCAATTATTGTTCAAGTTACTGTTTTAAAAAAAATGGTAAAAACAAATTATTGCAAAATCTCAACGTTATTAATACCACATGACAAACATTTTGGTCCAGATTTTTAGCAAGGGTCATGGAAGTTGACAAACATGATTTTGTTTCACGGGCCACGTAAATTGATACATAATACATCTCCTGTGATCAATCGATTTTTTTTCCAGTCAAATACAAATGTGACTTAATCCGCCTGCTTCACAGATTTTTAGACCAACCTGCACACATTTGTGATGTCAGCTCCCGAGTAACCTTCCATCTGCTCAGCGATCTTGTCCAAATCCACATCACTGGCCACCTCCAACTCCTTCAGGTTAATCCGGAGCAGCTCCACCCGTCCTTTTTCTGAGGACACAATGTTGAGGACGCAGTTTGTGATCAGTGCAGGGTCTACCTTCCCTCTCCCGTGATACCGAAAAATGGACAAAGACAGAAAAATATCATATAGAAAAAGAATGGCTGGATATTTGGGAATCACAGCATGCCCGATTTCGTCATCAAATTGAAATCCAGTGTAACCTGATTCAAGATCCTATTTGTGGACTATACTTGATAATATCCCAGTTTTTAATGCTGGGGAGTTGCTACAGTATTTTCTAACATCATTTTAGCCTCCTTTGTCTTTAAGCCTCCCGGAAAGTTTGCTCTGATGAATCAGTTTACACAAGCACGGGCAACCACCTGAAGCTAGCAGTGCTAATTCACACGACAAATAAGCGATAAGCGAGAGAGCCAGAGAATCCACTACCTTTCTATTTTTTACGCATACAACAGAGACCACTACACTACAACAATGACAAAACTAAATGTTTTACTTTTTTAAATATATATGGCAATACATTATTTGGTGACAAAAGGCATCCTTAAATAAATCCCTGACTGTGCCCCTAAGGAGTCGTAATTCCATCAGGATTACAGGTCGTTTACCGAGAGGTTCAGTGGAAAATACAAAGAAGTGTACTAAAGGTTGATTCGAATGACAGAATGATAGGAATGTGGAGCTGAGGAAGCCAATTTGTGTTGAGGAGGCCTGGAGGGATAATCCAGCTATGGCTCCACATTATACAAGTGTAGAGCGTACTGTAGTATTGTTTGATATTCTACTCTGTACTGTCAGGCATCGGTGTCAAAATTAATACCTGGGATCCAGAACCGACCCTCCGACAACTTCATGTTAATTGCTAAATTAATTTTCTCTTTTGATTTTGGGCAGATTTTTTTTTTCACTTTGAACTGTTTTTTTAATAATTATTTTCTCCTCACTAATAACTTTGGTCACATAAATTTAACGCTATCTGTTAAACTAAAATATTTTGCTTTCCCCCATTTTCCATGATTTCCAAGCAGATTGTTGAAGAGGAAACATACCTGAGGGTAGAGGAATGTAGATCCTCTTCTCCAAACGTCGCCTCAGAGCCTCATCAATGTCCCACGGAAAGTTTGTGGCAGCCAGGACCATCACCATCTTTGATGGGTCATCGCTTTCCGACGCCCCGCCAACGCCTGCACAAAACAAACGCGGCAGAAATGTCTTTCGGGCTTCACTATATAAAGTCGTAATATTTTACATCCATACAAAAATGAAATCCTGTTGCAAACAAAAACCTGGATTCAGAGAATCTTATTGACCTACCATCCATCTGTACCAGCAGTTCAGCCTTCACTCTCCGACTGGCCTCGTGTTCCTCAGAGGTGCCTCTTCGACTGCACATGGAGTCGATTTCATCGATGAAGATCGTCGTGGGTGCGTAAAAGCGGGCCTACACAAGGATGATGTCATAATGTCTCTCTGATAGCTGATGATCACTTGGACCAATCAGAAATCCCATCATCGGTTTGGAGGATGCATAGAATAATCCTTGGTTTCAATTTATTCAACCTATTTACAGCCTAATAGTGTTTCTTTTTTTTCCACATAAGCTTCGGGTAGCGTGTCTTTCACACATTATGTGGCTCACTGCATGAAATACTTGACGAAAATCGAGTCAAAGCAGAAGCTGTTCTAGTCTCCACGCTAAGAGATCCATGGTCGGCATGGCAACAAAAGCCAGACTTGCCATTGGCCCAGCAGTATATGGGGCAATTTATAGAATACATTCCCTTACTTGCATAAGATGGGTGTCATGGATGAAATGAAAGGTTTTAAAGGATTTAATTAAAAAAAAAAAAAAAAAAAAAGCTACTAAATAGACATTGAATTAAAAAAAAAAAAAGAAAGTGATGTAATCATGCCGGAATTTTCAATGACACAAATGACTTACCATCTCGAAGAGCAGGCGCACTAACTTCTCAGACTCTCCTCTGTATTTTGAAGTCAGCGTGGATGAGGAGACGTTGAAGAAAGTAGTCCTGCATTCCGTAGCAACCGCTTTCGCTAAGAGTGTTTTCCCCGTGCCGGGAGGTCCCACCATGAGCACTCCCTAAAGTAAGAATTTCACGGATTGCCATCAGTGACACGTCATTCGCACAATTTGATTGCGTTAAATACCTTCCACGGTCTCCGTATGCCTTTGAAAAAAGCTGGCATCCACATTGGCAACACAACCGCTTCTTTTAGGAGCTTTTTTGCGTCACCCAGGTCTGCAATGTCGTCCCTTAGAGATACAATCATTCCAAATGTAGCTAAGTGTTTTCTTCATTAACCATAATTTATATGCTGTGAATTACATCACCACACTTTTGAGTCATAACATTAAATAATCTTAAATTGTGCTAATCTTGTTCTGGCACATTATGTCCAATACGGTAGATAAAGATGGGTGCTTTAAACCAAAGCAAAAGCAGATTAAACATACCATTTAATGTTTGGATTCTGAGATATGATATCTCTCTCCAGGGCTTCCACGAGGTCTTTGTCATATCCTGTACCATCAAACCTTTTCAATTCTTTTTCCTGGCCGTCTCCTTTGCTCTGCGGATAAAAAAAAAAAAGTTTCTATTGAGCCTTAACTGAGAATATTAACTAAATTAAAAATAAATCAGTTTATAAATGGGATTAGAAATAGCTCTTGCTACAAATTAGAGGTAGGTTATTATACAGGTGGAACAACTTTAAGATCTTAGCAACGCAACGTAGACAAAAGCTGGACAAACAAAGCACTTGTCAGGCACAAAGAGAGTTAAACCAAAATGGGACACATGTTGAGTCACCGATTGAATCGGCCGAACGATTAATAAATCAGGCCCTAATAAAAAGAACCGCTCATTTGAAATATTTACACCTGTCTAAGAATATTAAATAAACGACTGGAGGATTGAGCCTTTTTCCTAAATAACTTAAGAGGACAACAGCAAATGCTTCACCTTATTTTCCTTTGCTTTGCCAGCACCACCTTCCTTGGCTTCTTTTGTTTTGGCCCTGGGCGCTTTGTGTTTGTCTCCGTTGGCCCCGCGAGATGTCGGCCTCTGTTGGGCCTTCACGGCCACGCTGAGGCGGTTGTTGGTTGGCTTACTGTCTTTGTAAGGGTTTGTAGGCCGCCTGACGGGACATGGCGAATGTCTAAATTAAAAATACAGAAGGGACCTCACAATTTCTTTTAGTTCATGCAAAAAAGAACAGTCTACATCTGCATTGTACTTTCCTTACCTTGGTTCAACGGGTCTTATGTCGAAATCCTCAGGTTCCATTGGTTTAACAGGCATGGCGTCCAGTTGAACGCTCTCCAATGTCGACAGGAGGTCTTGAACTTGTCTATTCTCATCACTAACTTGTTGCCACAACTGGAGAAGAAATCCAGATTTATCATTGTACTCATGATAAACGCAACCGAACAGATCTCACTTTTGATATTTACCTTCTGCCATCTCTGTTGTAGACTAGGGTCGCGTGTAATGTACACGTGTTTCTTGATCTGTTCCAGCAAGCCTTGGTAGAGAACACTAGCTGAGTTGTAGTTTCCCAGCAAAGCATATTCACGGGCCAGCTTCATGTTCTCAAAGATCTCTTGTAAACTCATCGTGCTGTTGAAACACATTTGATCATATCAATAAAAAAATGCACAACCTATTCATTTATTTATTATAGAGGATGCTGCAGTTTACTGGAGGATGTCCAAAAATTCAAACTATGTGAAACTGGTGTGTTATATTACTTCAACACAAAGAAAGTAAAATCGGATGTTTACAATCACAATGCAGGATGTGTCAGTAACTAACTACAGTGTCAGAAATAAACATACTGTAAATACCTCTCACTATTTAAATTATTACCCTTCTAAAAGTAAAATTATAGGGTGTCAGACATCCCCCGTTTATCACACATGTAGTTTGTGTAGTTCGATGATGTCAGGTTTCATGTTGCACAAAATGTTAACAGGATATGGATCACTCTCTTTTGTATACTGTACAGTACTAGCTCAAAATAATTGATTATTCGGAGTTTTAATCTTTGGAGTTCATGTACACCGATATAATTTGCATCGCGTCTTTGTTTTGTAAATATATGCAATGCACGTAATATTTACCTTTAGTAAATTGGGGTTAAGACAAATTCACTTTGGCATGCGACATTCGGTAAAACAACAACAAAATAAAACAGATGCTAGCAAAGTGACACACACATGTATTGTTGTAGAATCATATAACTGCAGTTTAAAGTACTGGAGCCTGTCGCTGATGGTTACAATGCTGTTGACTGACTTTACACTAAGTTTTTATAACTTGAAATTGAATAAAAGAGCAATGATACTCAACTTTTCGAGTGAGCTCACTTTGAGTGAGGTAGCGACAGACGTCACGAGTTCCGCTGTAGCAGTTCAAAAAGGATACGACACGAGATAAACACTTTCCTCGGGGCCGGGTTGCGGCGTCCGGTACACGGAAGTGGAAAACAGCGCCCTTTCCTGGAGCTATAAGGGAAGGGGATGGTCTAGTTTGCTGGACATGGTACCACCAAGTGTGGCCATACTGAAAGTTTTTATAATTAAAAATCAATCCAAACAAGAATCCGACTGTTCTTCTTAACTTCAAGTAAATCAAGTTGTAATTTGGGGGAGTTTAAACTTGTCACATTTGACACGTTTTACAGCCGGAAGTATGACTTGAGCACGTGACTTAATCGGGGCGGAAAAAAAAGGATTTCCGGTTTTTCAAAATAAACTAAGATCCATTAACGTGTGATCTATTAGAATAAAATAAAATTGCAAAAAAGTATTACGCCGCAATGACACGTTATTTGTTTATAATTTTATTTAAAAATGCAAATTAAAAAAACAAAATACAATAATAACATCACATCTTGCATATTTGAGAAAAAATACAAGAGAAAAACCCTAGGGAGACAAAAAAAAGATAGTATATATATAGTATATATAGGTATAAGACATATAAAAACTTTGGACTCAATATAAGCAACGGAATAACATATCTAAGTGCATGTCTTTTTTTTTAAAGTCATATCACTAAATAACGGGCGAGTCATACAAATTATTTAACAGCATTTTTTCTGTATTTCACTTACTAGTTATTATATAATCGTTATCATAAAGACTGTAGTTGTACTATCCATTATCTACCAGCAAGTGGTGGTAGAGAGTTACAATAAACAGAGCTGGCTACTACTACTACAATCCAGAAGATGGGAGTGCCTCTTCCTGCCTCACAGCAGCCACTATAAAGAGTCCCAATTCTCAATACTAACACAAGCATTTATATGGACAATTGCCTGTCTTGAATGTTTATGTGAATAGAATCATCTTTGTTATGTACACACCCGGGCATGAAATTTGACCTCTGGCTTTGACCTTTTCCCGGTTGTGGACACAGCAAACAAACACATACTAAAGCAGGGGGGTAGCAGAGTATCGGTTTCTTACTCAAGGACATCGCAGCCATGTCTCAGGAGGATGGTGATGACGATGAGTTTGGTGTGGAAGAATTTAAATGAAAGTCTGGACATCAATCCCATAAAATAAGTTGCATGCAGACAGACAGGTGACCTATCATCCAAAATAAATGAGTTCCAACCAAAGATGTTTTGTTTTTTTGTTGCAACTTTTGGCTTGCCCCATTAGGAGTATGTCTAAATGTCAACAATAGAATGTTTCACATCTCTCACTTTATTGCAGTAGTATATAATTTTCTCTTCCAAGGTGCTTCGGGATTGTTTGCAGTATTTTAGCTGCAAAAAAAAAAAAAGAGGACTCAGGTGCTGACTTTATCTCTTTCAGCCATAATCCCGACCTTGCTGCAGTGTCACTTCCCACTGCATATATTCAGCAAGATTGAAAAGCAAGGGTCCTCTTTGAATTGAGTAAGTGTTCTAAAAAAACACATCAATTTTTTCTTTGACAGGAGTCAAAATGACTCAAGTCCAGTTTTTAGTTTTTTTAGTTGTTAGTCACCTGAATGTTGTTAGTCATTTAAATGTTGTACAGAGGCTGAGATCAACCAGAGTCAAATTCCTTGTTTGGCATGCACAAACTTGGCCAATAAAGCTGATTCTGATTCCTCCATTACGTATTTTCTGGACTATAAGGCGTACCTTCAATGAATGGCCCATTTTAAAACTTTGTCCTTATATAAGGCACACCGGACTATAGGCGCACCATTAATGCATCATGTCAGATTTTTAATCCAAATCAAATCATTTTCCATTTTATCTTTTTTAATTCAACTTCAAATGCAACAATTTACTTTATAATCACAAAATAATAATCAATAGTCTTTTTGATTCATGATTCATAGTCTTCTGCGGGCCACTTATGATTGATTTCGTGAAACAATTCTTCGGGCCAGTTTAAATTTAGGAATTTGGTCCATATATAAGGCGCACCGGACTACAAGACGCACTGTCGGCTTTTGAGAAAATTGTAGGTTTTTAGGTGCCCCTTATAGTCCAGAAACTACGGTACTTTTTTTTTTTTTTTTTACATTTTAAATATATTTTTGTAATAAATATTGTGGAGACCTCATCATTATAAAATGCACCTTATTGTCTAATTGAGACGTCTTACATTTCAGCACTAACTTCAACATTGACACCAACACCCCTGTTATATGGAAAAACACTCCAGTGGACCATTAAGCAATAACATTTGTACTCTATTGAGTCCATGCTAACTCATGTCTTCTCATCAATAAGCACTTGATCCATTTGTCCATTTTAAGGGAGCCGGTTAGTGTCGGTCGAGACACAGCAAATAGCGGGTTTCTCTATAAAATGCCACAGATACAACCTCAGAATGCCTCGAGAGTCTATTTCTTCTCCTTTTATGAGCAGTTACTCAGGAAAATAGCCTTGCTCACACGAAACCTATTGACGCTAACATTAGCTCCGGTGTGGGTTCTCACGGTGGTGTTATGCATTGACGTGCGTGAAGTGCTCAATGAGCTAAGTGTGCAATGTGCACACAACAATTCTCTTCTCCATGCTTCTGGACAAGTTTTAAAAAAAGAAGACAAATAAAATTAAAAACTTTCTTTCCAGTGGTTCACATTTTCCTAAAGCCTAGCTCAGGTGTGCTAAAATTTTGTGTCTGTGTTATTGGCGTGCTTGAACACTGAGCACTGAGAAAGGTTTTGTGTTATTGGAAGTCAGAAATCGTTTAATTCCCATTATATTAAAAAAAAATTTTTGAGGAAAAACATTATAGTGAGCAAATGTTCATAACAGTACAACGAATAGATTTTGAGAGGCTATTTTTTAGTTTTTTAAATTATTTTAGTCATTAATGAAGTTAGTCAAATAATAAACTTCAAAATGACCATTGCAGTAATACAATTTATAAAGCCCATTAGAGGATAACACAATTTTTGTGTTCACTCCCACAACGGCGCAAACACCCCTTTCAAACTGTGCGTGTCTCCTAAACCAAAAAAAACTCCACATTAGCCATTACAAATGAGTTTGATATGCAGACAAAACCATATCTCCAGCCATGACATCCGCTCACCAGAGGCTGAGCTGCACTGTATTTGTTTACAAGTGGCTATAAAGTGAGGCAGGGACAGTGTTCAGCTGTAAAAAATCGACGCCCCCCCAAAAAGATGGTGGCAAAGCACTACTTTTATATCAGACAACACTTAACATATTAATTAACTCTAAAAAATGGTAAGGAAGTTTTTGAAGAAATTTATTTTCGAAAGTACAGCACACAGATTGTTGGTAGATTCCCCAATGATCTGCCTATAAAGTCCGTTCTCCTTCCCTGCCTGTGTAAACACTGCCTAATGATCCTCCTCCAGATGGCTTGCCAACACCTTATGATTGTGAGCTGGACAGATTTGAAAAGGATCATTCATCTTCCTCTGACAAAAGAATCAGTCTAGTCAGCACAACTGTTTATCCGCCGCCTCTTTCGCCACACGTGTGTCGATTAATCCCAACTCTGCTGCACAGCTCACATGATGTATTCTCGCCTGTTTTGACATTTCCTCATACTGGCTTCTTTCCAACCCGTGTTTCTCCATCACTTTGATCATCGTTCTTGTTTGCATCGCTATACTCGGAATTCTTTTTCTATTTTGAAATTTGCGTCAGAGTGATCTGGCAACTTTGCTGATATCCCTTTTTCCATCGTCAGAAGTCTCATTCCTTTCATTGCTGTGTAATACAGGGTGACATGTTTTGGCAGTCTTTCTGTATTCTCCTCTCACAGGGAATTACTGTCTTGACCCAATTCCACATGCAGTTAAATCTACATAGCAACAGTTTGTGTTGCAATACAGGAAGATGCTCAAACGGCACACCTTGTACCGTATTTTCCGCACTATAAGGCGCACCTAAAAACCTCAAATTTTCTCAAATTGGCCTTATAATCAGGTGCGTCTTATATATGGACAAATATTGAGCCACTACAGCACGCAAGTCCGGCTCGCGGGCCAAATGTATATATTTTATATATGGACGTTTTCAAATGGGCCATTCATTGAAGGTGCGCCTTATAATCCGGTGCGCCTTATATATGGACAAACTTTTAAAATGGGCCATTCATTGAAGGTGCACCTTATAATCCGGTGCGCCTTATAGTGCGGACAATACGGTAGTTTTTACATAATAGCAGAAAGTTAAAAAAAATGTCTTAAAACGATTGCCGACCTATGAGATTCTACTTTCTAACATAAGTGCACCTCATTAAATTTGAGTATTCGAAATATACAAAACATAAACACATTATGTAATGTTTGACATTCTAGTTGTTTTGTGGAGATGCTTGGAAATGTAAAAAACTAAAATTGTACATATTGTATTCACACACTGTAACATGGACCGCTGCCATATTCTGGAGCTGTCACATTTCTCTGGGTTCTGTGAAACTGCAGAACTTCACACCAATTTTTCACTGTTTGCTGTGGTTGGTGTGTTCTCAAACACTGCCACAGTGTTTTCTTTTTTTTTTGCACTGATGTTTTGGTCAAACCTATGACATAGAGGTCCTCAAGCTGCGTATATCTTTCCAAACATATTGAGTGAAGTGCATTCTGCAAGGTTCCTCTGGTGTTGTCAAGACCTGAAATTAGAATTTGAAGACAAACATTTGAATGCAAAGTGGAGAACTTTCAACAAAATATGGTCATTTATTCAAGATTGTAGCTTGCACTCTACAAATTATTTTTTTTCCCATTATATTTACCTTTATATCAAAAGTCTGTTTATTTTGCGGAACCAAGTGGATTAGGATCTGCAACATTTGGATCAAAATCTGCTCAGGTAAGTGTTATAAACTGATAAGAAAACTCCCAATGGGCAATGATCCTTGAAATAAATTTTAGATTTAATTAAGAATTGATCATTTTGTGCAACATGGCAAAGACCAGTTTTGTTTTGGATTATTTTTGCCAGAAGACAAAGAAGGTTCCAAAGTGAAACATCCAAATATTATGTAACTGACATTCAGGTGTACTTCATAACACAAAAATATGTTCAAGCATATAATTAATATACTTTTCAACTTTCCAATATGCAGGTTTTGCCCTATTTATGCTAATCGGCTGAATATGTTGTCTTAATGGACATGTCCTGCAATTTTTCTACTTCTACTGTGTCCTTTTAAAGCTAGAACAAGCACACCACTGCTTTTAGAGGGAAAGCTCTCAATTTTTTTTTCAAACACTCGAACTTTATAACACAGCTTGAGAGCATGGTTGCGGAAGATGGGGAAGTTTGTGAAGAGGCAAAAAAAAAAAGATAGAGTCGAAAAACAGCCATTCCCATTCTCTTTGAGGAGGGAATCACATCTCCGAATAAATTTATCATGACTGCTGGATGCATACAGAGCAACTGTTTGAAAATGAACCAAATGAACTAAAGGCAGGTGTTACCTTGTAATTTAAATAATAACAACTGAAAAATAAATACATTTATATTAAAATGATAGCATGTAATATTTTTTCTTATTTTATGTTTGACAAGTTTTAACATCCAGTTTAACCAAACCTTTCATTTGGTCACACATTAAACATGGCTGGAATGCAGTGGTGTCAAACTCAAGGCTTGGGAGCCAAATCGGGCCCCCGACATCATTTTAAGGCAAATCATGCTTCTTGTTTCTTGCAACTCGTCTTCGCTTTTAATAACACTGAGATGAAATATTGCAATTTTTTTTGTTACCGAGCCTCCATTTAAATTCAATTGAAAAACAGTTGACGAAACAATTGACTGGGGTTTGATTTCAAAACAAGTAGTTATCATTAATTATTTTCTGAATAGTGATGGATAACATAATTTAATTATAAATTATAATTTAAATCATAATAATTATAATTTAAACATAAATTCATATGAGTCGTAACCGTAGCAACGATGCGGCCCGCGACAAAAACAAGTTTAACACCCTTGTTGAAGGGGTGAAACAGACATTTTAACATATAAGCGTGAACTTTCCTGCGGTTTAGGAAGTGTGCTGCTGTATAGTAACACACATGCATAAGCACCTACCTGCCAAAAAAACGTCAGCTTGATAGATTTCTCTGCCCTTCGTTTTGTAGAAGAGATGAAATACTTCAAGTGGTTGACGTTGGTGATGATTTGGATGGTCCAGACTGAAGCGGAGCTCTGTCCTGGTGCTTGCACATGCACCAAGAAGTCTGGACAAGAAAAGACAGAGGTCAACTGTCATAAAAAAGGTCTTCGAGCTTTTCCCGTCAAACTTCCCTCAGATGCTTGGATCCTCAAATTTGGTAGGCGCAGTCGTGATCGATTTATCTCTCAAAGCGTTGTTTTGGTTATATAAGAATTAATGTGATAATCCAAATTCCTGGTTCTTAAAAGGTGAAAATGGCATCACAAACCTGCAGGCCAATATTCTGGGATTAGTTCCAAAGATAGAAAGCGTAAACTTGGAACATAATGCCGTCAAGTCCATCCACCCTCGTGCGTTCTCCGGTGCAAAGACGCTAGCGCTACTTAATCTTTATAGCAATCACATCAAAAATATTCCACCAAGGGGATTCAAGGTACAGACAATTCAAATTTGTTAAACATTTTTGGAACAGCATAATTCTAACACTGTCATTTCATTTCTTTAAGGATCTCTTGAACCTTCGGTTCCTCATGTTGGGACAGAACCAGATTGGCACACTGAAGCCTAATATGTTTCTCGGCATGAGGAACCTGTCAGAGCTGGATCTTCCTGAAAACGCCCTGACAGTACTTCCATCCAACACCTTCAAACCTTTAATTGCTCTCAAGGTTTTAGATCTTTCCCTGAATCGTATCCAAAAGATCTCGCCAAAGGCCTTCACTGGACTTAGACACCTCATGTTCCTCAACTTGGACAACAACAGGTAATGAATATAATTTGTAATAACGGTCTTTCATTTTTAAGGTGGTTGCATAAATGTCCATTACAATTACAATTGTTTCCCTAAATCCAGTTTGAAGACTCTCCCAGCTGGAGCATTCAAACCGTTGAGCTCGCTGGAGATGCTAGTTCTTGACAACAATCTTTTGTCTACTCTGAGGCCTCCAATGTTTGGTGGACTGGCTGGGTTGCAGGTAATATTTACTTTTAAGACATTTTTGAATTGGTACTGCAAAAGAAAATTACTATATTGTACAACAGGAACTCTATTTGAGGAACAACGATCTGGAACACCTGCCATCTGATGTGTTCAAGAACATGCCTAGGCTATCTCAGCTGGCTCTCAGTGGGAACCGCCTAAAGGCAGTGGATGGAAACATGTTGGCCCAAATTCCTTGTAAGACCAACTCAAGTACAATTGACTTCCAATTACCGTAATTTCCGCACTATAAGGCGCACCGGATTATAAGGCGCACCTTCAATGAATGGCCCATTTTAAAACTTTGTCCATATATAAAGCGCACCGGATTATAAGGTGCATGGAATAAATAACTCAACGTTGCTCAAATGTTAATGCAATCACAATATAGTAACACTCGAAATAGTGAAAACAATAACAATATATCAATAACTCAACATTGCTCAAAGGTTAATATCACACAACACACAAAATAAACACGTAAAGCTTACTTTAATAAATTAGACCTCATCCACAAATCGATATTGGTCCATATATAAGGCGCACCGGATTATAATGTGCACTGTCGGCTTTTGAGAAAATTGGAGGTTTTTAGGTGCACCATATAGTGCGGAAAATACGGTATATACAAACATTTGCAAACATGTTGTCTCTCTCTTTCAAATCCTTCCTAGCCCTGAAGAAGTTACACCTGCATGGAAATCCTTGGCTGTGTGACTGCAATATTTTCCCCTTGGTGCAATGGATGAAACAAACAAATGTAACTTTGTCACCGCAGGAGGCCCTGAAATGTGACACTCCTCTTGAGCTCAAAAAGAAAACCTTAAGCAGCCTTCAAGAATCAAAATTGCTTTGCCATTTATAAAACCAAATAGAAGATGGATGAAGGTATCAAACCCAAGGCCTGGGGGCCAGATAGGCCACATGATTTTATGTGGTACGCAAAGACAAATTGGGCCAATACTAAAATTGCAAATTATCTTCTTTTTTAAAAACTATAGATATTGCAAGCAATTTTTATTACCATGCATCTTTTTAAAATATTTGAACAGTTTTTACTAGTGTCTGATTTCAAAGCTGGTTAATGTTATTATTGTTGTTTAGGCTATACTGTATATCAGGGGTGTCAAACTCATTTTTTTCATGGCCGCATTGTAGTCATAGCTTCTTTCGGAGGGCCATTATGACTGTCAACCCAAATAAATGTACGAGTACCTCATATTATATACGGTAAAAGCTACAAAACAAACTGACAAATAACTCGTTTTCAAATCAGACGAGTAAAAACTGGTCAAATATTTACAAATAAAAAAAGATATTAAAAGTGAAGACAATTTGCAATTCTAGTAATGACACACGAATTTGATGCACAATTTGTCTTCACGGGCCATAATGAAATGATGTGGCGGGCCGTATCTGGCCCCCGGGCCTTGACTTTGACACCTGTGCTGAAAATAATATATGCGTTGAGAGTCATAATGGCGCCCCGACGGAAACTATGGGTAGAATGCGGCCCGCGACAAAAATGAGTTTGACACCCCTGATGCTGTAAATGTAAATGTTCTTTTGAGTTTAATTCACTCCAGTCATTTTTAAATGCTGTTTCAAAAAGTCAGCGTATTATTTTCAACATAGAGGAAAATGTCTTTCATTCAGGTAACACTCAGATTATTATTATAATCTTACATTGCTTGTCATATACAGTAGTAGCGCCACACTTTTGGAATATGACAGATTTCTCGCTGAGGGATTACATTAATCCAATTTTAAGAAGAGTGGTTTCTGTAATCTTTTTAAATAACATAAAATGTGGTATAAAGGCAATACGATTGTGGAAGGAGCTGCTACAATTTGCATATTTAAACCCAAAAATGAGATTGTCTGTGTTATCTTAAAGGAAGTGAAGATCAAAAGTTCCAGAGTAGATTGAGGGTAAAAAAAGGTTGAATGTAACCATCAAGAATGTACCTGAATATTATATTTCTATACTGCAAGTGGATGATGAAAAAAATAAATAAAAATCAGCAGCATATTTTATTTATATTTTTATACTTATTTTCTATTTATAGCATTATTTTTGTGTCAGGTTCAAGTGTCCATCTGATTTGGGAACATCACTAGAGTGAACACACATTTTGTTGTATTCTGTTTTTTTTTTTCAGTGGACATGCTGTCCTTTAAAGTGAGCATAATTCACAACAACAATAGATTTAGTAAATGGTCAATACAATGTTGAGTAGATACATTTACTCTTAAAATTGGCCCTTCATCCAATCATTATCCTGATGTGGCCTGGGATGAAAATTAGCTAGATTGCCTTTGTAGACACCACTACAGAGTCATCTGGGGTTGCCATGGCAAAGGCGAAGAGACGGACGGCACCATCAAAACAATTCTGAAGCTGTTACTTTAAGGGTGAGATAAACACATACGAAAGAGCAACCTGCCTAACACTGGAGGGTGGGAAGGCTACACCATTATGCTTTTCCCCTGCGTCTGTGCTCACTTCACACTTTACTGCTGCTGTTATACTGCAACATTCCTCATCCGTGCCAGTGTGACAATGTGATTGCATGTTGCATTTTATTTTATTGGAGGAAACAGAACACCAGGAGCAGACGGGAGGTTTTAGATGGAAGAGCATGGTCCACCCCCCCAAAAAAATAAAACAAAATAATAATAATGATAATAATATAGATAAATAAATAAGGCATCGTGAGATGTCTAAAATGTACTATGGAAAACCAAACCAAAGCTTAACCACAGAGACTCAACAGATTACCTGATTGGGATGACACTTTTAAAAACGGTCTTAAGACATTTCTTTTTAAAAAGAAAGCATTTTCTATAGCCCTTTGAGATTTTTTAAATTGTAAAGTGCATTATAAATATAATTTATTATTATTATTATTATGTAGGAGAGACAAAATGATGGACACAAACTGGCATTAAATAGCAGTATTGGTAGCACCTTAAAATAATGCTTATTATTATTATTTTTTTTTTAAATCAACCATAATCCGATCAATTTGAAGGATGTACCGTATTTTCCGCACTATAAGGCACACCGGATTATAAGGCCCATCTTCAATGAATGGCCCATTTTAAAACTTTGTCCATATATAAGGCGCACTGAATTATAAGGTGCACCTTCAATGAATGGCCCATTTTAAAACTTTGTCCATATATAAGGTATATACATTTGGCCCGCGGGCCGGACTTTGGACACGCCTGCTGTAGTGGCTCAATATTGGTCTATATATAAGGCGCACCTGATTATAAGGCGCACTGTCGGCTTTTGAGAAAATTTGAGGTTTTTAGGTGCGCCTTATAGTGCAGAAAATACGGTACTGTGCAAACGTCTCCTGCTGCCTTCTGTTACGCCCAATTGCCCCCCGCCCCCGTTAAAGGTTGGAATACACTGCAGTCTGGATGGAAGGCAGCAAAAGAGATTCTGTCCATATAAACCTCCCCTGGTTGTCCAATGGACCTATTAACTGGGACAGTCAGTAGCACCTTTGAGACAATCATTATTCATCTTGACCCAGAAAAAAAAAATGCTTACAAGGTTTCATTTGATGTTTTTGGCTTTCAATGAAAGATTGACATTTCTTTCAAAGCACTGTAAGAGTTTCACACTACAAATAGCTGAACAAGCACTTTTCACGACGTTGTTTTTGTAAATTAACCTGCGTGTTATGAAACGACCAGTATAATTACAAACATTATTAGCCTCTAAGCAGATCCATTGGGACATAATTGCTTTTCTATGACGCAGTACAGTAAACCATTTGGGTGGCAATTTCATGAAAAAATATCATGTTATGATCAAGTAGAGGTTAACTGTCTGAATTGTTTAAACAGCAGCACCATGGTAACACCTAGGGAGTTAATATCCTGGCCTATTTTACCTATTAACCAGGACAGTGTAACTTTGGAGTGTAATTGCCTCTAGGTATGCAAATATATAAAGATGCATAGCTCTCTAATACCCTCGCAAAAATATGGAGAACATTACTACAAATGCTATGCTTCATTTCTCCAGATATAATTTTGTAATCTGTTAGTATTTTTCCAAGTCAATTCGTAGTTTATGTTTGGTACTTTCAGGTGCAGTCATTTGTCATATTTGTTCAGTGTTAGGATTTATTAGATATTATGCAGCTGATAAAAGAAATGCATTAGCAACGTGATTGGACTGCCCTCACACAACTATAGCCTAATTTTAAACCATCACAGAGAGATCTGTCATAAAGCCAAACTCATTTTAGTTCAAGGGCCACTGCCTGGAACAACATCAAAAGTGTACCTTTAGGCATTCATTTGGTTTATTTTGAAGTTGACCTTATTGCATTGGCAGCGTGATACAAAAACTGTTAAAATATTTAAATAAAAATAAATGGAAATAAAAATTGCTAGCAATAACTCTATTTTTCAAAAGTGAACAAAATTTTTAATTTAGTATTGACACATAAAGTCGATGCACAATTTGTCTTCGCGGGCCACATAAAATGATGTAGCAGGCCGTATCTGGCCCCTGGGCCTTGAGTTTGACACAGCCCCAAATAAGCTAAAAAAACTGTTAAACTATTTTAAAAAAATGAATGGAAATAAAAATTGCTACCAATAACTATTTTTTTTTAAAAAGACAACACATTTTTAATTTAGTATTGACACAAAGTCGATGCACAATTTGTCTTTGCGGGCCACATAGAATGATGTAGCAGGCCGTATCTGACCCCCGGGCCTTGAGTTTGACACCTATGCTTTAGAGGTTCCACAATTCTGAATCCGTCCGTTTAACCAGTGGCTGTGCATCCTGGTGTAACAAAACACGTACATAGGCATGACTTGAGACACTAACAATGCTATTCATGTGCTTCAAAAGATAAGGCAGCCTTTTTGAACTTCATGGAACCACCCGGTGATGCAAGAATTATCATGCTGGGGCTGAGAGATGACAATTATATTGGATTGTTGCACAACTAAATTAAAAATGTCATCAGATGACTGCTGATGTGTTTGAGCAATTTATCAGTCAGGCGTCTTATTTCACCACGTTTACTCACTTCACTATGCATCCAACTGATGTAGTGACAAAAGGTTGAGTATTTCCTGTCTCAATCTCTACGAATTTGAATTTGTTGACAAATAACTATTTGTAGAATGCTAAGAAAAATGTAGCAGCAATAGCATTTGCACACAGGAATCTGATGCTGGTATCATATATTGTGTAAACCTTTGCAGTCAACCAAGATTACGCAATTACATCATATTAAGTGATGCTGAAAAAGTGACTTAAAGCAGAAGTAAGTGGCTGATTGTTGATGTTCTTTTCACTGGGCTGGAACTCTCAAGGGAAAAGAAACTGGACTGTTCATAGTAAGAACAATGATTCATGAGCTTTTTCTGCTATTCAAATGTGATTACCGTATTGGCCCGAATATAAGACGGTGTTTTTTGCATTGAAATAAGACGTCAAGTCATTATACCCATTCACAACGCTAGATGGCGCCAGATATCTTTAAAGCCAATGTTGAACTTAACTTCCCAGTCAAAAGCGAATCCCTGTCACGAAGAATTAAAAATAAAAATAGCGTGAGCGCGAAGAAGAAAAATTAAAAATAGCGGTAAGAAAGAAAAGAGAAGAAGATAAGAGAAGAGATAACAGAAAATAGAGACAGTTTTTGCATGATTTGAATGAGGCAAAATAACATGCTTTTTCTCTCGAATATAAAATATTCAATTGTAATCCTTTGTTTCAGATGTACTGTAATTATTTTCTGTATAAAAATTAAATTTAGTGTTCAAAAACTCTTTTTTCAAACTTGAGTCTTGAAAAAAAGGCGGTCGTCTTATATTCGGGCCAATATGGTATTTCACAAAAGTACCACAATTTAATCAACACATTTGGCATGTGAATTAACTTTGAGTGATTAGATATAGCAGGATATTCCACATATATCGTTTTAATGAGAAACCAATGGCTTGTAGCCTGAGGGAGAATGCTGAGTATCTGCTGTAATGATAGCTTGTGGAGGACACAGTTGAAACTGTGACTTTTTTTCCCCCTCATAGACCTTTCTCAGCAGTTGAAAAGTTTCTTCTGCTCCAGCTGGTCCCAAGTCACACGCAATTTACTCTGATTTTCTTCATCTTTTGTGAACACGTCTTTTAAATGAGGAAAACTAAAAATCTTGGGATGCTAAAGTGAAACTGGAAACTAATGATCACGATGAAAGGAGGTTTTGGGTTTCAAAACTAACTATTAGTCATATCTGTGTGTAAGCACTTTGCAGATCTTATCTTGCTTCAGTTTTTCTGGAGCAACACTGGAGTAATTAACACCATTGTGTCGAATGCAAATGAGGATAAGGAGATAAGTCAAGAGTTGCAAGGGAGAGAAAATGAGAAAAACAATCTTCAGGTATCTGCTATTGACCTCCATTCGTCCGTTTATCCTTCCATTCATTTTCTATAGTGCTGGTCCTCATTAGCGTCCTCGGTCAGCGAGCATTTATCCAACCAACCAATTTTTAGACATTCCAGAAATTCAGGCATGGGGTGTCAGGTGGCTGCTGATTGTTCTTTGTCCTAGTTTCCATATGCAAATAGCCCAAACAAGGCTCAAAATCTGCCCAGACTCAAAAGTGAGTTGGCAGACACAAAGTAGATCTGTAAACAGGCTGAATCTGAAATTTTTCCAACTAGAGAATCACTCGATTTATGAGTTTTACATGATCCGGCCAACTATACAGGACTGTCTCTGAAAATTAAAATATTGTGATAAAGTTCTTTATTTTCTGTAATGCAATTAAAAAACAAAAATTAAATTAATAAAAGGCTTGCAATATTTCAGTTGATTTGTAATGAATCCAGAATGTATGACATTTTTTTTTTTTTTTAAATTGCATTACAGAAAATAAAAAACTTTATCACAATATTCAAATTTACTGAGACAGTCCTAAACATCATCCGCCTGCTTGCAGTTCCTTATAAATGTAATTTACACACTTCTATCTCCTGCATGGACATCAGCGAGTAACTTTCTGCTTCCGCCATGAACATGTAGAGACTGTTCTCTACATACACTGAATTTATAAAGGAGAAAACCCACTTCCATTGGAAACCTAGTGTTCACACCCACAACGGCGCCATTTTTACTGCATGCATCTATGGATAATAACAAAAGAAATTAAATTATCTCAATATAGTTATTTCATTTTCATTGTCATCCAAACACATTTAATGTCCCCTTCACATAAAAAAAAAACCTAATTTTGTTTTTACCATCATCTGCCTTGCATTTCTTCAGTCCATCCCTCACTCGCTGTATATCTGGCTCAGCCCCATGCCTTTGAGCGCACCATATCAAACACATCAAAAGGATTGCTGGAACTGCCACAATTTTTTCCCCTCTCTCTGTAAACAACTGAGTGTACATGTATGTGTCTACCTTCATACTGGCCCTCACGTACATCCAGAGCTTGTTATTTTGAGAACATATTCCCTTGGGGAGGTGATCCTGCAGCTAACCCATTCTTCTCTCAACTAATGTAACGGGTCAGAATGCTCATATTCTAGTGTGTACCGTACCCTCGGAGTATTGTAATGGGCTGAAGCTTATGTTGTGCGTATGTGGCAGTGTCCTCTGTTATTATGCCTTTTGGCTATTTTCAGTGATCCCCCACTGCCTCCCTCTCATACTCAAGTCTTTATCCCTTTTCTGTCCTTTGCTCCAATGTTATTGTCCCCCATTTTTGTTTTTCTTTATTTGCTCCCGCTGATTTTGTTGTCCTGTGATAAACACGAATATCAGAGATGTTATTTTTACAACAAATTATTATGTTTTCTGTCAAAACACACGCTGTTTTATGTTATCAATTGTATCTATGGTAAATTAAAACTGAAAAACAACTCGGCGTGAGACAGTCATCAATTTAGCTTTACCCCAAATTCTGCATGAAAAATAAAACCCATAACTCCAAGAAAGTCCTCGTATAAAAACACAAGCCATCTTCCTCTCAGCATGAAAATGAATACTTCCTTGTTTACACATACCAAGCTATATCGTTTTACTGCAACATGAGCAAAATGAATGACTCAAGATCATGCATGTTAATAATAGCATGTTGTAGAATGTTCAATAAGAAAATTTAAATTAAAATAAAAGACAGTTGACATTTAATACGCAAAACCTTTACCAATGTTGCTGCAGAATTTGCCATGACAGTAAAACACTATTTTATTTCTAAGCTATATGTCCTGTCATCCTTGGAAGTGTGTGCCATCCTGTTATTATGGGATGTTAGAACTGCCACTCATTGATGTCATGCTTGGAAAAAGTCATGGTGCTCTTCTTTTTATCTGCTTAAGGTCACCAAATTTTTTGATGTGACCACATGCTTCTGGAGCTTGGTATGCCCCTGGGAAATAATTAATTTTAAACAGTTTACATTTAATATTTTACTAAGACAAGATTAAATAGTTTTAAATTGATTTATGAACCTGTCGTTTATTTTTCATTGCTTAATAGTTTTTGACATCTCAAGTACATACTTACCAAAACTTCACAGAGCTCCAATAATGTTATTGTCAGCCTCCCCTTCATCATCACATCTTGAAATAGTCCGCCTTCAAGAGTTGCTATGGAAATGACAATAAAACAGATTGAATTCTAAGAAATAATATTGATTACTTTAATTAGTGTCAATTATGTCGTAGGTTTATATTTACCTTCCCTATATACTTAAAATAACCCTTAGAATCCAATAACAGGAAGAGGCACCGTATCATCAGATCGGATCCGATCCGATAGGAAGACTCTCAGTAATCTGATAGTGGCGATCAGAGATAGTTGATAGCAATGGGCAATATATTAGATGCACATTTAAATTAACGACAAACCTTCATGAAGGACAACTCCACCTCCCATCGACATAGCCCAGAGTACAAACAATTTCGTAAATATTTCTTGTGTTTTTCCTCTTCATTTATGTGACAGGGTGACATTCAAACACTTAAAGAATATTTTATAACACATGATTTATGGCAAAGAAGTTTAAAATTAATCCAAGCCTGAAGCTATTTTTGTGGAAGTAAATAAATCATTCATAAATCAAGTTAGGCCTGATTCAAATAGCAAGCAGCCTACTCATGACAAATTGAATAACATATTAGTAGAAATTAGCCAATATAAAAGAGGTAATGGCAAGCTAGCTGTAACCGTTATAGTGAGTGCATGGCTGTATGTGTGATTGACACCATGTCAGAGTTCCTTTTCATTTCAAACGCATGAAAAATGCATTATACCATCATGTGCTGTCAACAGCACAGCAATTTATTTTTTTGGTGCAAAATTTTTATAGCTGCAATGCAAGGCATACAAAACACTGTAATGCCCAAAGCACCTTCTAGTATATGTGCTTCAATGTTTTTTAAAAAAGCCAACTGACAACACACTCATGTAAATTCTGACAAACTTTTTTTTTTTAATGCAACCAGATGGCTTCAGACTTGTGATTTGACTTTTTCTCTTTTCCTTTCCAAAAGACTACTCAATTAGCTTTGAATGGTGCCCCCCCCTGATCCCCCCGCCCCAATCAAACACATTATCGAAATAGTTCATGTGGCTCCAGTAGTTACTTGAACTTTTTTCCTGGACCTCATCCTGGAGTAAATTGAAATAAAAAAGAATGACGCCAGCATCAGATGCCAGGAGCAATTATTGCATCATCTCATATGAAAATGAGAATGCCACTTTAAAAAAAAATATGAATATAGTTGAATAAACAACCAATTAATATTTACAGAGCCAAACTAAAAGACCTTTAAACAACTGTGAGTGACATCAGCAACAATTAGGAGTGAAGGCCATTAACATGAGGGGGCAAAAAAAAGCACAAATGCCAAGAACTCATTAGCAAGACAAATAGAAAGGCTTGACTGGAGTTTTATAAAATGTGCAGAAGTGAGATTTATTAAGCAATTAGATGAATATTTTACCAATCGGATAGATATAGATGATGCACATTTGCTCAAAATGACGTAAAATTTATATATATATATATATATATATATATATATATATATATATATATATATATATATATATATATATATATATATATATATGTATACATGTCCTTAATCACAGAAATGTTACAAAGGGCTTCACACACCCAGAGATGACGATTAATGGAAAATCCATTGTTAATTTTTGACCATCACGATTGCTGTAATAATTAGATACAAAATCCCCAGTGACCCGATTTCCACCATAATGAATTTGGCACATAAAAATACATGTTGCCTGTTTCCGTCTATTGTGAAGAAGAAGAAAAAAAATGTCTTGTGTCAGGTTTAAAAAGAAAAACAATATTGAATATTTATGTTCTGGACAACAAAGAAAACACAAACTTGACCTTCTGGTATAATTAGTCCCATCAGGAAAAACCTTTATATAACCAGTGATATTTTATGGAGCCATTTTTTGCTTACGGGTGTAGTTTAAATGTCATGTAACCATGATTGAAGCAGTTTGGTGGACTTTCTACCTTGTTTATTTACATACAGAGGTGCTGACTGCTGATACTGACCTCTAGAGGGCAGTCTCTAAGTATCAGCACACAAATTTCAAATACAAATTTCTAAATTTATACCCACACAAGTTTAACTCCATCTTCTACATTGCAACATTTACTTTTACCTATTTAAAATCTGTCGACCCAAAATCTTTAAAACGGGGATTGAAAGTCGTTGGTTTCTGTGTGATGCAATAAACAGTCACAGAGGACAGAAAGAAAAATAAGATATTCGAGGCATGATTCATGAGTGACAAAACACTCCCTCCTCCGCATGCATTCATCATCGATTTCTTTCTCATTTCTTGGAGCTTTTTAAATCCGTGCATCACGGGAAAACCAGCTACCTTGCTCACATATTGGACAATTTATCTTGCAAAAGCACCACGTGCCAATGCAGAACACATCATGACCTTTTCTAGGCTACCTGTGCTAATAAAATGGTTGCCTTGATAAAAGTCTTGTATTTCACCATATAAACTACATTATTGATTTATATTGTACTTTATTGGTATGATATCAAAGTCAAAGTCTGCTTTATTGTCGATTTCTTCAGATGTCAAAGAGATCGAATTTGTGTTTCCTACTATCCCACGGTGACACGACATATTAAATATTATATATATATGTATGGAGTGTAATTTAGCAGAGAAATGATTAATCCAGACAGCCCCATCATTTATTATTTGGTTATATGCCACTGTGAAGTTTTCCATTTTGTTTTTGGTTGATATGTTACAAAACAAATACCAACAGGCTAATTAAGTATAATTTTGGGTTATTTTAATAAGAAAAACAAACATTCTCTAGAAAATTGTATTATTATAGTCTGTTTGAAAGAAATAATTTGATCAGTCAAAAAAAGTAAAATTGAGACTGATAAAGCTAAATAATGACCACATTTGCAATTATTTGTTTTGAAGTCATTTTTTGTTGTACAAAAAAGACAAAGAAAACAAACAGTAGTGTTACTGCATTAGTAATCCTGGGGGATTACGGCAAAAAATCGAGATGACAATATATTGAATGTTTACCTCGGTTTTTGTGCACAATTATCATATTCAACTTCGTTTATGCTTAACCCAAATTTTCTTTGTGACAAGAAAAACTGTTGTCTGGTGAAAGAACATTTTCCTCTTGGGTCTTATCAGTGGTGGGCATTGGCAGTGTTACTTTAACATTCTCTGAAGTGTCATTTTAATGTCGCTTTTGTCACCATCCAATAGTTCATTATCAAAGTTAACTTTTGTTATCACAGCAACATAAAGTTGTAAGGTTTAAATTTGACTTTTATACTTTTAATTCTGTTATTGCTGCTTTTAATTATTCCAGTCTTTGTTATTTTCTTTTTAGTGTTTCCTGCCTCATGGGGTCCTCAGTGGCAAATTTTTCAATTATCGTATTTTCCGGACTATAAGGCGCACCTAAAAACCTCAAATTTTCTCAAAAGCCGACAGTGTGCCTTATAGTCCAGTGCGCCTTATATATAAACCAAATTCATAAATTTAAACTGGCCCAACGCATTGTGTCATGAAATCAATCATAAGTGGTCCGTTGAAGACTATGAATCATGAATCAAAAAGACTATGGATCATTATTTTGTGATTATAAAGTCATTTGTTGCGTCGGGAGTTGAAATAAAAAAGATAAAATGGAGAATGATTTGATTTGGATTAAAAATCTGACATGATGCATTAATGGTGCACCCTATAGTCCGGTGCGCCTTATATCAGGACAAAGTTTTAAAATGGGCCATTCATTGAAGGTGCACCTTATAGTCCGATGCGCCTTATAGCGCCAGATGTTTTTTTTTTCTTCCACCTCACGAGTATTGATTGCATTAATTCTGCTTCTGATTATAAATTAATTGTGCACTGAACACAATGTACAATCACGTTTTGACTAAATCACCCTTTCATGAGCACCATTTGACCTTAAAATGAGCATGTCGAAGATTGCAATCACACACTCACACACGAACACACACACGCTGTGTTATCCCGACCAGTGAGGTGGGTGATAACCCACGAGAATTCCGTATTAGAAACCTTCTGCTTGGTTAGGTTGCAGCATTGTTATTTAAGAACACAGAAAGAGAAAGGCTGCTTATCTCACATCTGAATCACAGTTGCAGCTCTGTACAACTCCGAAAACCTTGAGCAATAGTGGTGGATGAAGACCGAATGGAAGGCAGAATAGAATTAAACGAGGCTGAGGAAAATTAGGTTGGCATTGAGAATGCCTTATTTTCTTTTTAGATGCCCTAGTTATGCTAATTCAAATAAAAATTATTTAGTCACATCAAGCATGAAATGCCACGTTGGCAGATGTGGCTAGCATGTTTTTTTTTTTTGTTTAGCAGGGTTCATTAAAGGTTGCAAAGACGTTCGCCGGACATTCAAGAACAATTGTCGCAAACAGTTTTTCTTGTCACCAGCGATTTATCGTTCGAAAACTATTATTCAATTTTCACCACTTAGCTCTTCATCCACCCTAACAATTTCCATACTCAAGCTAACATGAACTTTTTCTCTGTGTTTGTAACAACAGCAGAAAGAGCTCCATGTAAAACGATGCTAATGCTTTCCACACTTTTTTCTCTCTCCTCTCCACAAGATGTCGAATGGATGTGTCACGCTTGATGAAAATAATTTGCATCTTATTTCCTGTCCCTCTGTGTTCCTGATACCAGCTGGGATTCATGTTCCAAGCCATCTGCATTTGTATTCATGTGCTGGAGGAAGGAAAAGCCAATAATATTAAATTTACATATTTGTGTCAATGATTTTTAAAAAAATCAATAAATCTCACTTTTTCTGATGAACTCGACCAATACAATTAGAATATTAGCAATTTTTTTTTAGAGGGAATGTGATTAATTTTACGATTTCAGATTCTGCTTTTGCATATCACTTCAACGAAGGTTTTGTATCTACACCCGTTGTTGTGATGTTATAAAATTAATAATGCGTGATTTGAGTTTCCTGGGTGATTTATAACATTGTCGTAAGAAATAAATGGGGGCATATTAGACAGAAAGAGAGAGTACTACAGTTTTTCAATCCCAGGGTTGTTGTAATCATAAAAATTCCACTGGGCTATATTTATTTAGCTATATGAAAACAATTAGCAGTGTAAATTGAATTTCTCTTCAAAGGAACATAAGGGATTGTTTTCTTTTTTTTTATTATGTAAAATTATGTGTTGCTACTTTGGAAATGACAGTTCATTAACATAAGCAACATCAAAAGATGCAAATGCTGAAGGCACTATCGTCATGATGGGAGTAAAAGAAACATAATTGTTTTGGCACCAGTAGACTGTTTTTGTATTCATTATAAAATTCCACTTTGATCAAGAAAAAAAGGTGACTTAAAAGCATCTGAGCAGTAATTGCAAGGATCACACTCGGTGTTGTGGCGACTTTGAACCTCTAATACGTACAAAAATATCTGTTTCTTTATAAATACATTGGATGTTGTTAAAAGAAGTGCAAGGAGTACATTTTAATATACCGTATTTTCCGGACTATAAGGCGCACCTTCGATGAATGGCCCATTTTAAAACTTTGTCCTTATATAAGGCGCACCGGACTATAAAGCGCACCATTAATGCATCATGTCAGATTTTTAATCCTAATCAAATCATTCTTCATTTCATCTTTTTTATTTCAACTTCAGATGCAACAAATGACTTTATAATCACAAAATAATGATCCATAGTCTTTTTTGATTCATGATTCATAGTCTTCAGCGGGCCACTTATGATTGATTTCATGACACAATGCTTTGGGCCAGTTTAAATTTAGGAATTTGGTCCATATCTAAGGCGCACCGGACTATAAGGCCCACTGTCGGCTTTTGAGATCATTTTAGGTTTTTTGGTGCGCCTTATAGTCCGGAAAATACGGTATGTTAGGTTCAGTGAACATGTGAGTTGACTAGTACCTTGTGATGTGCTGGTGACCTTTCAATGTTGCACTCCACTTCTTGCTCGATCAGGTGACCCTAATAAGGAGAAACGATATATAGAAAATAAATAATTGATCATAATTCAATTTATGAAACACTCTTATCTGTTATAAAATCAACATCTTATAATCCTAAATACATTTTATATTGTCTTTGAGTCTCTGAGTGCATTCATATGTTCTTGTCATGCTGAGGTTGTTAATATTTATGCACTGGATCCATGTGGCGCTGGTTTAAAACAAATCTGAAGGTCTTCCTCCAAACCCGGACATACACGCTGGGAGCAAAATGGAGATCACGCTGAGATGGAACAAAAAGAGCACACTCCAACAAACATGCAAAGGCGCCCACATCCTTAATCGCTCTGTAAGTGAAAGGTGAAAGCAACTAAAGGGCCGTCATGGGGTGTTAAGTGTAACAGTAACCTTTCATTGATATTTATCAATTCATATGTGTCTGAAACAGAAACACTTCTGACAGCAGAGGGTTTTATAAATATTTTTTTCAGAAAATTTATTTAATCAATTAATTAATTATTTTTTATTTGGAACTTGGTCAATATTCATCTTATTGCTAACCAATGGTGCTAAACATGTTGAAAGTCAATTGAGTACATGTCTGAGTTTTGATAGCATAACATTAATTTCTTCTCACAAGGTAAAATATAAAATTGCGTCAAAACAAACGTAGCCGCATTTGTGAAAATTTATATTTATTTGCGTAAAACAACCCATAATGTAGAAAATGTATAGTCACTGCCATATTAAGTCTCTACTGTTTTTTTTTGGTCAAACCTTAGTGTCAGAAAAGGTTGTCAGCCACTGTCAGCTTTCTTTCCTAACTAATCAACTGCCAATATATTCTAGATAATTATAATTTGTTTTTTGTTATTTAGCCCTTTCCCACACCACAGCATCACTGAAAAGCAATCCATACCCCAGAATATGCTGACTCGATTACATAGTCGTTCGTCATGGCCGCTGGCTACTGAGCAGCTTTACTGCAGGTTAAAAGTCTCCCTGGCAATTGATGAAGGGCCCGGTGTTATTTTCACAAGCTGCCCGCCCACATTAAATACAATATGGACCTCTTGAGATATCTTACCTCTTTAGAGCTCGAGCAACTATCTCATTATGAAATAGTAATTCCCAAGCAACAATGCCTTGTTTAATTGAATGTTTCAAAGCTGTCAGTGGATGGAGGAGGAAGTGAAGGATTGTACAAAGCTGGCCAATGTTGATAGCTTCCAGTAAAGCTTCGGGTCGAGCAGCAAAATGGAGGTCGCTGAATGTAATACATTACTCCGACACAAAGACACTATTCAATACGAGAGACGGCAGGGAAATTGATCTGCAACACTCTCTGAGGAGTCGATGTTACTGTCATCACAATATGGCCGGACCCAAGAAGAGATGAGTTGGTGATAGGAATGGGAGACAGAAACTAACAGAGATGGGCATGTCGGGAACATTCCGTCGTTCATCATTCGCCTGCGGGTTGGGCCAGCCGTCTGTCAGTGTCAGTCCAAAATTATTTCAAGCTGACCCAGTCATGGTCAGTCTGTCACTCAATCATCATTTCAACAGCGTCAATGTTCTTTTTAGGGCTGGAAAATAAAGGCTAGACACTATTTATTGCGCTATTATTTTTTAATACTTTTGGGGGTACGCGGAATTGATTCCCTCATTAATCGAGGGAATAATCGTTAGGCTAATTGGAAAAACTGTTTCGCTCTACATTTCATCAATATGATCGAATGGAAAAAAAAAATTGGCTTAAGGAATGGGAACCGAGATTTCAGTCATGACAGAATGCCCAGCTCTGGAACTAAAGGGGGCTAGCAATAAAAATAAATAAATGTGGGGGCGAGTCGTTGCTCATTTTTCAAGTCGGCTGCCAAGAACCAATTGAAGGGGTCTTAGATAAGAGCGATCCTCTCACAATTGATGACCTATTCCAGGCTGTAATTCATCAAAAATAATCAAATCTTTATCAATAGTTTAGGTCTGAAGTAGTTCAAATGATACGAAGTAATCAATGTGAAAAAAGTATTCATTTTAGAAATTTCTGAATAAATTCACATTGCTCCAAAAATAAAAATGGGTTACAATTAAGAATCTGTTTGGTTTTTGTACTAGCCCCGACACAGTGCACCAACTGAACACTTTTGGCAGGGTTCCGAAAAGTGTAAGACATATGTGTCAAAGTCAAGGCCCGGGGGCCAGATATGGCCCGCCACATTATTTTATGTGGCCCGCGAAGACAAATTTTGCATCAACTTTGTGTCATTACTTAAATCACAAATTGCCTTCACTTAAAGTTTTTTTTTTTAGATATTGCTTGCAATTTGTATTACCATTCGTCTTTTTAAAATATTTGAGCATTTTTTTTACTAGTCTCTGATTTCAAAACTAGTTTATACATCAGTTTGTTTTGTAGTCTATACTGTAATACAGTGGTCACCAAACTACGGCCCGCGGGCCGGATACGGCCCACGGGACCGTTTAATCCGGCCCGCCAACCCTGAACAAATTGTATTATTAAACTTTTTTTTTTTTGGTCATTTTGCCTGCAATGACTGCGTTTCCCCAGTAGATGGGGAAGCGCTCGCCTGCGCATTTACTACCGGAAGCCGTGTCAGAAAGCTCGGTGCACACTCACAAGTGCGTGTACGGACATGGCGCACTCGCGCTCTATTTGTATCAGTCCCGAATTTAGAGCGTGGGCTGTGACGACTTGTAATTTGCGCGCTGAGCTTTCAGATGCAGTTTTGCGCTAAAGCCACCCACAAACCTTCCCCTGGAATCGGTCCATTAAAATGAGTCGCCCAAGGAAAAGCAAGGTGGACACAGTGCCGAGCGTTTAAAAGAGAGTGGCCAATTTGGCTCAACGTACACGACGTGACGTTCAGCCACATGAACGTCAACATCAACCCGTCACAGATCGAGGTAAACTGACCAACACCTCGGATTTCGCCTAAGAATTGCCACAACAAATTTTACTCCAGACTATGACGCACTAGCAAACTTTAACAAAAAAGACAGCAGTGTCTACTAGCCGACTGGAACCTACAAAAGGATTATAAGGAAGGAACACAAGAACTTTAAGAGACTGCTCATATGTGTCAGAGAGATTCTGCTCTGACAACTGAGCTGAACTTTTATCTGTTAAGATTGTGCATGGCACAACAGAAAGTTAATGTTCCATGGCTTTTTTTCTATGAAGCACCCAGAGAGAGTTACCGTAAATTCCGGACTATAAGCCGCACCGGACTATAAGCCGCATCAGCTAAAATTGGGGGATATTTTAGTTTTTTTCTTATATAAGCCGCACCGGACTATAAACCGCACGTGCACACGCATTTTTTTTACAAAGAAAGACCGTTCACAGAAAGCCTTTTTAAAGTTTTAATAACATACTTTAACATGTCTTTCTAAACATTGCCTGTGACGAAGGGTTTAGAGCCCTTTGACGCAGGTCACCTACCGTGCATTCCTACTAAAGCTCATAATAGTCACAAGCAACACAGCCAGAATAAGCAGCAGCCATAGTAGTGTTTCGAAATAGTATTTTTGTTGTTGTTTTTTTCTTCAAGATACCGCAGTGTATAAAAGTGATCAAGTCATCAAGAAAATCACGAAAAAAATATCCTTATATAAGCCACACCTGACTATAAGCCGCAGGGTTCAAAATTTTGGAAAGAAGTCGCGGTTTATAGTCCGGAATTTACGGTATTTAGTTATTATTTATTTCCTGTTTTTTCTGTGAAGAACTCAGAGAGGGTTATTTAGTTATTATTTATTTCATTATTTGTTTCCTGACTTTTTTTCTGTAAAGAACCTGGAAAGGGTTATTAAATAACCGTTATTTGGTTATGTGTGGCTTTCTGGAAAACAATAAAAAATTTTAAGCTCCCCTACGATCGTCACACTTTTTCTGTTACAAACTGACACCGGCCCCCCCATCAGAGAAGGGAAAAGTTACGTGGCCCTCACAGGAAAAAGTTTGGGGACCCCTGCTGTAATAGAAGACGTTGACAATCATAATGGCCCTAACGAGGGAAACTATGACTACGATGCGGCCTGCGACAAAAATGAGTTTGGTAAGAGAATTTGCTCAAGAACCCTTCATGTGCTTTGGAGACTTGCAGACATTTGCGAAATGATTGGGATGAGAATCAGAATTGATTGTTTCCTGATTGTTTCCCACTGGAAGTCTAAAAAAAAAAAAAAAAGCGCCACAAAATTCTCATGTTGAGGTAAAAATGTACTCGTGTGGGTTGGACACTCTATTTCGGGAGTTCTACCGTCTGAATCAGCCCTGCGACTGTTTGATGGTACAATGTCTCGTGTTTACTGCAAAAATAAAATCCACAGTGCTGCACGAGCATCGTCAGATAATACCGTTTCATAATAGACAGACATGTCACCACTCGTCCAGATAAAAGTAGAATTAGTATGATGGTCGTGTAATCCATACAGTGCTCCACACTTCACACCAGTGACCATGTAGCTGGTCTACTCATTAGCCACTTTACTACTGGCACCTTCCCAGTAACTAGTCCCCATTGTATGTACTGTACCACATATAAAATGACTTTCGTGAGTCCATGGAGACTTGATCTGGCAGTTCTCTGGCCTCTAATAAATAATGAATGTAAAACCAGTTATAAGCTGTTATGCGTGTTTTCTTGCCCGTGGGGGTACTTGGATTGCCTCTAGGGGGGTGTACAAGACCACAAATCTACCTAGGGTCAATCAATCGCTCATATTATATTAAAGTAGAATATGGTTTAATTAACACCCTGATTGTGTAACCCATAAAAAATATTGCAACATTGCACCGCAGTTCTCAGCTTTCAGCCTGAAGCAGATGGAGAAAAGAGACTTCACCAAAGGCTGTTCCTGTTAATATAACAGGTAAGTAACGGGAATATTTTACAGCATGTGTGTGCAGGGTGCTTGTGGGCGCTTGTTTATTAAAACATTGTTGAAGGTCAGCTTGGCGTTAGGAACATATCTTGGCTAATTAGCACTCCCACAGAGAGCGCCCTATCTGTGTCTGTCCAAGCTGCACATGGTCATTGCTTGTATGTGTGAATCATTGCTTTCCAAAAATTAGAGAAAAAAAAGCACACAGGGTCTATGGGATTATAAAAATATTAAACTAAAGGAAAATTTTCCCAAATAAAAGGAAATGGACAAGGCTAGGTTTTAAGACAAGTCAAGTCAAGTCAAGTCAAGTCAAGTCAAGTCAAGTCAAGTCAAGTCAAGTCAAGTCAAGTCAAGTCAAGCTTATTTGTATAGCCCTAAATCACAAGCAGTCTCAAAGGTCTTCACATAGACAAACAATTGAGACAGATTGGCAACACAAATAATGGACTGAATGACAAAAAAAAACCCCAGGGAAATGAATACAAATTGACGAGACAAAGAGGCAAGACATGATTGGCTGGGAAAGGTTGAAACAATGAAATCAAGATGGACACAACGTAAACTACAAGCAAACAAGATATAACATGAGAGAAAATTAAATAAGCATTACATTTGGATATTATATATTTTGATCACATTCAAATATTTTATGTAACAAAGTTGGCTTCCAACGTGTTTTCTCATAATATTCGGCCAGCAGACCTTTAATTGAGATTTATTTAAATAGGAATTCCCTGAGAAGAAATGTCACAATTTTTTTATTTCCTTCACTTGATTCAATTTTAATGAAGTCCCGATCCCCCAGTCATATATTCAATGTTATTAAAATTGATCTAGAGTTTAATTTTGGCTGAACTACAAAATAAAGCAAACCTTCATATGGAAATTATTGACAGATGCTCAATGGCTTTCAGTGGTGATCATAAATTTGTAAGCAACAAAAATCATTAAAAAACTTTCCTCATGAAAATACACACCAAGAATCAATATTGGAATATTCATAATTAAAATACTAGATAGCTTTTACCTGTCACATTCAGACATGTTAATGTAAATCCTCTCTGCGCAAAACATTGCTGTTGGCAGGTCCACAGTGCAAACGTTGCTTGAAGGAATGTTCTCATCCCCTCTGACCTGACTATGTCACAGCAAATGTTCTGCTCTTATAGTTCTTTGCTTTCTATGCCACCTTTTTACGCCTGCAGGAATGTACAAATGTGCTCTACTGTAATGTATTATTTTACATGTTACATTTGTATATGGCTTTATCTTTCTATATTTGTGACTTAGGATAAGACATCATTGGGGAGTAGGCATACTTATAAGTATTTGTATATTACATACCGTATTTTCCGGACTATAAGGCGCACCGGTCTATAAGGCGCACCTTCAATGAATGGCCAATTTTAAAACTTTGTCCTTATATAAGGCGCACCGGACTATAAGGCGCACCATTAATGCATCATGTCAGATTTTTAATCCAAATCAAATCATTCTCCATTTTATCTTTTTTTATTTCAACTTCAGGCGCAACAAATTACTTTTTAATCATAAATTAATGATCCATCGTCTTTTTGATTCATGATTCATAGTCTTCAGCGGGCTTATGATTGATTTCATGACACAATGCTTCGGGCCAGTTTAAATTTAGGAATTTGGTCCATATATAAGGCGCACCGGACTATAAGGCGCACTGTCAGCTTTTGAGAAAACTTTTGATTTTTAGGTGGGCGTTATAGTCCGGAAAATATGGTGAATGTCATTTTAATGCAGCGTTAATCACAGACAGACAGTAACAAGTAATTTAACAGTGTAAATTTTGCTTTTTAATGATATAGTATCATCTTTGGATGGCATAATTCCATTGGAGATGCCCAAGAACAGTCAGTACTGTCGCAATAAAGCAAGGTTAAAGGTTGATTCTGCACTCTCAGTGGAATGACTGCCGGCGGCGCAGCGCGTTGAAATGAGATGAGATGATCTTTAAAAAAAATAAAAATAACGAAGAAAAATAAAGCAAGCACAATTCCTTTGTGGTTGGACAGGTAGTCGAGTACTATGTGGATGAAATCCAAATAATGAGCTAAAAAAAATGTTGACTTGCTAGAAATGAAACAGACTGAAAAGCTTCTTCATATTAATTAGGGCTGATCAAATATGTTTTACAGTATGAAAAGATTTTTCTTCATGTATGCCATAACATTTTTAAAGCCAGTAAAGTTTATCTACTCTTCCCACAAAGCATGCATACATCCTACTGCACATGCATACAGCAAACCCACACAATTAAACACACACAGACACACAATCAAACAAGGCAAAATGCCACATCAAACCAGCTGCACAACGATAAAGATAGCTTATCTCGCCAACCCAGAAAACATAATTTGGACATGATTCTGGAGAGCTCATGGGGAACCCTAGTGAGTGTTTTATAGTGAAGGGATTTAGTACAATAGACAGCATTGCAGTACACAACAAAAGGTCATTTTTGGTTTCCCTTAGCGAGTTAATTATTGCTTATTTACACCAGTGCATATTTTATATGCTAATTAGTCTTTTGAAAAGCCAGGAAACTGTTCTGAGGCAGCAGTTTAATAAACAATGGTTACATGGACCGTAAAGTTTTAACACAAACCTGTACAATATAAAGAGAAAATAAATGTCAAAATTCTACATGTAAAGTTACACGAATTTAGTCTTTCTAATCTGTCTATATTCATAGGAGAGAGCTAATTAACTGTCAAAATAAAACTTCTAAATTGAGGAAGCATGTCTCTAATCTTTAGGACAATGTTTCTTTGCTCCAGATGTTCGTTTACATTTCTTTAGAAGTCGCGTGTCGTCATAATGACAAAAAATGTCTCTAATGTACAACCTTGATACTAAATCAGTCAGTTAAATTGAGGTTCCAATGTATATGCTCAATTATATCCGTGACCGGAGTGAGGAGAAGAGGTACAGAGATTTGATGGATGGAGTTTGACAGGGTGGGCACCTGAGGACAGGAAATGACAGGGTCATCATTCTGTGCCGAGACAGTTTCTATTGGCTCACCGACACTTCTCTGTCTTTTTGTGGGTGAGGGAATAGAAATCACCAGGGACAGTGGTGACAGAAAGTGTTGGGAAGGCTTTAAATAAAATAAAAATAAAAAGTTGTTGAGATCCGTTTAACACTCTATGACATTGGTGTTAAACTCAAGGCAGGGGGGCCAGATACGGCCTGCCATATCGTTTTATACGGCCCACGAAGACAAATTTTGTATCGACTTTGTGTCATTACTAAAATTACAAATTGTCTTTACTTAAAAAAGAAAATAGAAATATTGCTTGCAATTTTTATTACCATTAATCCTTTTAAGAAATTTGAACAGTTTTTACGAGTCTCTGATTTCAAAACTAGTTTTTCATCAGTTTGTTTTGTAGCCTATACTGTATATAGAAGACATTGGCAATCATAATGGCCCTCCGATGACTACGATGTGGCCAGTGACAAAAATGAGTTTGACACCCCTGTTCAAAATGATGATGTAACATTTCAGGGTATTTAAAAGTATTGTTCTCCGGTTATCTTTATGTCTCTAAAGACTACTTTATAATCATTTCGACTTTTTAACATTGATATTGTTTGTGTTATGTAACAAATGGAAAATTGTATCATTTTTTTTTAATGAGGCAGTGAGGAGAGAATATGGCACATTTTGTTTTGTAACAACTGGCAAGTATTTTAATTGTCATTGAATTTGAGAAAAAAAATACTGAAAACAGGATGTGTTTTAACGTAATGCTGCCAGGTGTTTTTGTTGGGTTCTACAATCTCAGACTATTTCAACAACAGAGTCTTCCCATATTTCAACCGTCAAATCTGCTCGTAATATTTTTAGATTTGCGACAATGATTGTAAATGTTCCCAGGTGGTTGAATGGGTCTGGCAGACACAAATCAGTTCAGAGCTGTCGGGCAGTTAATTTGATGTTCTTGCAATGCTCTGACACGCTTATGGCACATTTAAGTACCGTAGGAAACAAGTGCACTGTAAGCAACTTGATTTATCATTTATAATTTATACTTGAGAATAGCATTCAAAGTCTTTTTTTTTCTCTCCACAGAAAAAAAAAGTATCAATATGTATGTGTGGGATTCAGTTCTATGAAGAAGGGGATTAAAATGGGCTTCCGTGCTGTGAAAGCTGAGGAAACAGACAAGTTCTACAGAAAGACCTGAGGTTCCAGAAAGCTGAGCACTGTGTGCCAGTGCCGCGGGACAAGAGCTCAGTGTCATTCCGCAGCTTTAAGATGAAAGCTTGATGCTGGCAAAGACTTCTGGAAAAAGAGACGGGGGGACGGGGGGGCTAATGCAGGAGGTGGGGATTCTAAATCGAAATTCATGCCAACACACAGGAACAAACACGTGCACATGATGATGGGTCGGAAGGTAAGCAGCGGCTGTCTGCTTCAATTATGATGATATATATAAAAATTGCTATGGAGTGCATAGTCAGAAGACAGGTTGTCACCAATCTGTCACCTTGAGTCTGCCTCGGGTTGGACACACATGTATGTACACACCTGCACGCGCACACACACAAGCGCACACACACACACACACACACACACACACACACACACACACACACAGGCGTACATCAGTTCATCTCTTGGTTTCAGTCACACCTGCTTGAACCAATCTTCAATCAGTTATTAATATCAATATCAGCATCAACATATATATATATATATATATATATGTTTTTTTTTTAAAGAAAAAAAAACAATTACTGAATAATTTTTTATTACTAAATATATATATATAATATATATTTTTTTATATCTACAATTATATATATATATATATATATATACAATTAATGAATACATTTTTACATCTACAATATAATGCACAAAACAACATAAATTTTTGATTTTAAAATATGTTTATTTCATAAACAATATCTAAAGTCACATACACAGTCAGGATAGAAAATGCCAGAATTGGAATAGGACAAAATAGTAGTAGGACAGAGGATGCAAACTATATTTGGGGAAACATCCGCTCTGCATTGACAAAATTACATATTTGTTATGTAACCTATTAATCTTACTTTAAGGGAATCGTGTGTTATAGCAAGCATAGGTGGTGTGATTTGTGTCAGTGGAGGTGTGGCCTACATCAGCTGCTACAGTTGCTTTTATTAGATTCAAAATGTGTGACTGATTCCATTCCAAAATGTCAATTTCTACCACATTCATCATTCTTAACACTGGAAGAAATAATCATTCAGCTAAACGTGAATGCAATAAAATCTCACATTTGACGTAATAAATTAGTATCCAAAGAGAATTTTGGTCCCTTGTTGAAATAGAACTAGAAAATTGTAACATACAGTAGCTTCCCTGTTTGAAATTTTACATAATGGAAGACCTTCATCGGTGTGTCTGACTTCATCATACATGATCATGAACACACAGCCCAATATCGCAAACATTGTGCAAGATTAAATACACGATTTGTGCAAATGTGTGTGTAGACTTCCGATCATTTATTTGGGAGTTTTAGAAATGTTTCTCATAGAACAACACGAAAACAACATGAAGGCATTTGCTCTATATGTTTCCACTGGAAATGCCTTTGGACAAAGAGTACATCAAAATGCCCACCACGCCGTCATAATGTATTTATGTGCCTCCCCGAAACTATTTTTTCTTTCGTAGTGTGATCCAGTTCATCCACGCATCCTCCGTTTCTGACTCACTCTTGCTACGGTTGTTGAGGTTCCGAAGCGGGATGAGCGTGCTGGATCTGCTGTGCCTGAGACAAACTGTGCAAATGCTACTGTGCTTTTCATCCTGTGCGCTACCATCACTGCTACCAAACAGTAAATTAATTGCACCAATCTAGAGGATGCTGTTCACGTGAATGTTTATATGCAAGAGTTCACATCAACTCGTTCTGACCAATCAAACTGTGAATGGTAGTTTTGTATGTATAGAGCATGAATCCCGTGTTGAAAGGGAAGCGTTTATGTCTCTGGCAAAAAAGAAAAAAAAAAAACACTCTTGTAAAAATGGCAGTTTGTGTATCCAGAGGCTTTTTTTTTGTCTCTTCGGTCAGTTATGAGGTAACCAGGGAGTAGACCATACTGAAACACAAGAACAAGGGAAAAGAAATTGAGTGGATATTTTTGTTGTTGATTGTTCAAGTATGATTAAGATACGATATTTATACTGTACTAAAAGTGCAGAAGAAATGTTGTTTTCTGACATTATTTGAAATGATTTTTTTATTATTATTATCAATTTTATTTCGAGTTTATAAGCTGGAAAAGATATCAGTAAAATATAAAAGGAAAAAAAGAAAACAGGACAATAACAAAATGTCCCAAGCAAGTCGTTTAGGACGATTAGGACAGCTCGAAAAGGAGTGGGAAGAAGTAAAGGAACTTTTCCAATCCTACCCCCCTATCTCTTTTATCCATTCATAATACAAATATTATATATATATATATATATATATATATATATATATATATATATATATATATATATATATATATATATATATATATATATATATATATATATATATATATATAATCATATTGTATATACATTTCCAATATTCAATTTGCCATAAATCAGCTGTACTCAGCAATATTACCATATTTATAACACCACATATCCATATTCAATAACCAATATACTACCATATTTACAACACTACATATCCATATAGTGTTATAAATATGGTAGTATATTGATCAAATCAATCACAAATCAACACAGAAAAGTGCTGTACAAAACAAAAATAGGGCCCATAGTGTTTCTCAGCATTGCTCTCAAGATTTTTATAGCATTTTCCATCTTTCGTATGGGATGGATTTTTTATTTTATTTTAGATCAATAAAAGTGATCATTACAGTGAGATTGCAGGTCTTTATTTGTTCTATCTTTCTAAGAACAAGACTGAGTTCATTCAGCCCTAAATCCATTTGGACATTCCTTTCAATGTTATCAAGCTTCGATCTTATTCTGTTAACATTGCTGGCCCAATTGAGCTGAGGCTAATGCCTTTGTGGTTATCACGCTGGTTCAGATCTTCAGGAATTGGGAAAGTTTATCTCCATCATGTAATACTTTGCTACAAAAGCTAAGAATTCAAGACTGCTTGTGATTTAGGGATATATAAATAAACTTGACTTGACTTGAGCTGAGAGGTCTTCGGGACTTTAGGTGGTATGTTTTTCTTGCCACAGTTATTGATGAATGATCCTTTAGCATTGTTATCGTTATGTTGCTGGAATGGCCGAACTAGGTCCTCACATTTATCAATTTTATCTGGAGGCCTACCTAACAAATCTTCGAGAACAGTAGCATTTCAATTAGGGGGAGGGTTTTAAAGAAAGCAAGTCACAAAGTTCCAATTAAAAAGCAAAATAATACCATCGAGAAGGTACAAAACAATAAGCTGCAAAGTGATGTGCGTTCCTCCCGCAATACGATGTACAATAAAATGACAGATTGCGGATTTAACACTTGAGCTGTGAATTGACAAGAACAGATCAGCAGAGTTGACTAATGACTCTGTACTCATCCTCAGTGCTCCCGCCTGCGACATTTTTGTTAAATGTCCACTCATGAATATAAGATTGAAAATGCAGAAGGACGTAAATAAGATTTTGCAGCTTGAAAATGGTTTATAAAAAAGAACATTCATCAGAAGTGAAGGAGACTGGAACCTGAAAACTGAGACGGCTCAGTTCTGCTTTGAGTTGTGTGAATTTTGAGATGAATAAGCATCTGTTTTGAAAATCGTAATTATTGATTAAGTCAAGACTAGCATGATTAGAAGAGCGTAAATGGATTCTGGCTTGTTTGATTTAGTAGTCCAAACCAATCCCTTCTCAGGGAAAATAATAAATTCATACAAAACGACTAATAACTAGACTAAAATACAATTCCGTTTTGTGAGCTAATTTCTTGGCTGCTCCACGATAAAGTGACAGATGTCGTTCATTTCGTGTCTCATTAGCTTTACACATCTGTCAAGTAAATGAGCCAAAGATTCGTGTGAGTCTGGTGAATCTATAAAACAGATTTTAACAGCACAGAAAAAAGCAAGTGTATTAAAAATAAACAACCTATATTTACAAAACCCATTGGAACAGCATCCAACATAATATTTAAATCAGACAGAGAAATGATGTTGAAGGGAAGTAAATTAGTGAGAGGAGAGTGACACATTCCTGTGACAGAAAGAACACATTTTTATCAGTAGACTACCTGGTTGCACCATTTTGTTGTGTATTGTGCGACCATTCTATTTTCCCCTAAAAAAAAAAATGCCGGCCAGATTGTTGACTTGACTATCTTTCCCAGTTGCAATGTCACACAATGCTTTTTAAACGTGTGCGCCTTTCACTATGCAGAAACGTCAGTCAGACGTGATTTTTAATGTTAAATAACATTACGCCCAATATACGAGTTTGATTTCATGCGTAATCACAACTCAAAACGCTCATATCTCAAATCATCTTGTCGTTAATCAATTTTAGCCTTCCCCCAATAAAACAAATGACATTGTCAAGCTATATATATATATTTTAAAGAGGAGAAATAAGCCCTTATAATATTGTACATTTTAAAAAGTTACAGTAATGACAAGAAAAAAACAGTTTTTGTTATATTGCATGATTTTGCTGCTCTTTCTGGTGTGCAGACAGTCAGATAATGTCTCATCAGTACAGCACTAATATTGGCCATTCTTTGCAGAGGATAAAGAACATCTGACCGTGACTACTCTTATATTGTCTGTGTTCAATCTACTGCTTAAAGTAGTAGCTTTGACTACACAACAACTCTCTTTATTCTATTTATAGTTTGAAATGCAACTGGGACTAGCACTAAACCGCTTGAAGCTAGTACAAATGGTATCTGCTAAACTACTTCTTGTTGTGAGGTGATTAGATTCATTACCACCATAAAGTCTGCGTATCTCAAATCTGCGTTCAAAAGTCTAAGCAAAAACTAAAAACGATAGGTGCTACTTGAAAAAGCATCTTTTGTCTGCACCACGGTTGGGATGATAACATTCAAGACTAGCAGAGCGGGCCCACTCCAATTCATTTTTCATCAAACTAAACAAGATACTTGTGAATGCAGTTATTGTGCAGCCATTGTGACACCAACATGACAATCTTCCTGGCTAGTGACCAGCCCAGGGTGGATTGTGCCTCTTTCTCAGTCGGCTAAAAAGCAAAAGGCGTCGTGTAGATGGTGAAAAAAAAAAAAAAGTGAATTGTGAAAGTAAGTGAATCCTCTGAATTCATCATCCCGTGCAAATATCACAGCCAGATCGTGAATAGAACACAAATGCAGAAATTACAGAGTGTGTTAGTGTAACAAGAAAATGGGCCACAAAGTGCAGCTTTCATATCTAGATCAATCAATTTTTATGACTGGATTTAATGTGCTGAAATAAATCTGAACAATATTAGAAATTCTGAAAGCAATAAAGTTAAGTTAGATGTCATGTGGCCAATTTTCTTTTGGTTTATAGAGGGGGGGGGGGGAAACAACTTTTGAAATCTTCATTCAAAAAGAAATCCCATTAATTTGGACGTTGATGATATTTGACGCGGTAACTCAATTTATAATCGTCCTCATTCACAGTTTTGGTCAAGATTCAAAGATCAAAATTGTGACATCATCGTTCATTGGGGGCTTCAAGCACAATCGCTGCATAATTTTTTCTCTTAACCAAAATATTATTTTAAAGTAGCGATATTATTATCACACACTTACAAGAGCAAATCAATGCGTAAAATAATAAAAAAATAAAAATAAATAATCTATTTAGCAGAGAGCTGTAAGTAGTAAATTCTACTAAGTAAAGCAAACTACACTTGGACATGGCGCTGTCACAAAACACAAATCACATGAACACTCCAGCTAGAAGCCACACATATTCACTTACTGGTCACAAAATTAGGTACACTTAGGTAATAAAATGTGAACCAATAAAAGAAATACTTATACACAATTTGGCTATGAATATGTATAGTCTGATGTGTCGGCAGCTGACACTAAATATTTTTTTATACATATATTTGGGTAGTTCTCATTAAATAGATGGTGTACCTAATACTGTGGCTAATAAAAATACTGTTGATTACACCAGAAGTATTTATTGGCACGTAAATGAGACATTTACAAGTATGGCGAATAACGCAACTGCATTATTATAAAAAGAAAACAAATAAAGAAATGAATATAAGGTTAAAAATGTAAGGATGGTACCTTTTTAAGTGTTCCCATTTGTAAGAGCTATTAGAGGGATATTTCCAGGTTCCACACACTGCAGCCCCCACATGACACATGGAACAAAATCCGTAGTGATTATTATCAGCAGCATCAGACAAGAGCAAGAAAATGACATTTCAATAAACGTGACAGTTCTTCAAGTGCTTGTCAATGAAGTAAAGAATCAAATTCTCTCAACATCACATGCATTAGCGAGCATAAACCGAAAAGTACACCCTAACTATCTTAGCACACCTGAACTTGCATGTGACTGCTAGAGAAATGGTTACTTTATTCAGTGAGTTGCACTTAGCCAGACCTTGTAATGTTCGAGTAAAATTCAGTACCCTCGGTCTAGTTCTGTTTTGAATCCTTGCATTACCTGCAGCCGCTCTTTATCGACTCTTTGATACAGCTCCCGCACGTTTTTCTGGATGCTCACCAATAGAGATAGTAGAAGAAGGACAGGACAAAGAAGGACAGCTTGCACCAGGCCTCCTTCAGGCAGAACTTGAGGGTGTCGCCGTTCATTACTGAAGCCGGATCGTAGATCAACTCCTTGGTATCCGTTGGGGAATGGAAGTACCTACCGCAGAGGGGAAAGAACACGACACGGGTAGTTGACCTGTTCCACACTTCAGATGTGATAAAATGCAATATGCTGCCAAGGAAATAGTAAAAAATAAAGATAAGCTTGCTCACGTCCATAAGGAATGAAATTTTGGACTCTAACAAATGTAATATTAATAGCTGAATTATTTTGGGGGCATCTCGGGAGGTATCCTGGAGATTCTCCATTCCAGCGAGATGTAATTAAGACCTAGAAATTCCAAGAACTGTATAAAGAGATGTTTTCTTCCTGTTTCATTACACAGAGCGCAAATGTATTTTTTAATGGACCCCAAGTGATGAGATACAGAACATGTGTGTATCAACACATAGACCCGAGTTGATTAGATCTTCCACTTTTATTCTTAGACTTCTTTTATACTTTTTTAAATTTTTGTAATGTAGAAAAATAGTAGCTCTCCAAATTGTGTTGTACAACTAAGTTGTAAAATGACAATAAAGGGCATTCTTTTTTTTATTTCATTTCATCTCATCTCATCTCATCTCATCTCATCTCATCTCATCTCATTTTATTTTATTTTATTTTATTTTATTTTATTTTATTTTATTTTATTTTATTTTATTCTATTAACAAAACAGGATTTGTAACAATGAGTTTTACTGGCATAACGAGTAAATTTGTAATTTCCGAAAAAAAAAAAAACAACCCACATTGGCACTCATGTGAATATTATATGTTAGTTTTAAAAGTGTATGATTGATCACATACTGTTATGCAATTGACTATGCAGTTCTAACTCGACATGCTGAAATCTGGCCATAATGGTCCGAACGTAGTAAACACAGCATTGATAAAGCAGGGAACCAAAGAATACCAAAAAAAAAAAAAAAGTGATATCATACTATTACATTTCAGGAGCTAAAAACTTTGATTGGCTCCTGGTCCCTTTAATAACTACAATTCAACGTTGGCATTCTCCGTCCACCCGGGAGGCATTTGAGTATCACTTGAGTATCACTCACATGCCAATGCAGTACACTCCCATGTAGAGGAGATGTGTGTATTTGGCTCTCCATCAATGGCACTCTCCACCAAATCACCTTGTCTAGATGTGCTATCACTCCCATGTTTTCTCTTCTGCCTCATCATCCAAGCCTCCAGCTGCTCCTCCTTCTCCTCTCCATCCTTGCCTTGCTCTCCCTCCCCCTGTCTTCTCATCTCTTAGCTGCATGGGAAGCAACATCTGTAGCCAGAAGGCATCTGGCACAGTCTCCAATTAATGAAACAGCAAGACGTGTTTTCTCTCCGAGACTCTCCTCTCCTTTGCAACAACAACCAGCTGAGCTCAGAGCCATCAGGTTGCTGGCGCCCTGCATTGATATAACACTGACGGGAAGAACAGTCATGATGACAGCGAAAGAAGAATTAATGGTGACCCAATTTCCACTTGATGCCTCGGGGGTGGCTCTGGAAATGTAATATCTATCTGAAACTGAATACTTTAGTTTCTGCGCATTTATAGGAGCAAGATTGCTGTTTTTTTCTTTCAACGTAGAATATATACACCCTTGGGGGTTAAAGCCTAAATTAATAAGGCACCCTTTGTTTTGGTGTTTAAACCAGTTTTTGCATGAATTTATATAATTTATATCATTCAAAAATGATAGATGATGACTTTTTTTTAACTAGCTAAAAGACATGTCCCCATTTTGAGAAACTGACCCTTATATTAAATAATTGTAGTCAGTATTTTTAAATTTAGTCAATAATTCAAATCAGCGAATCCAAATTCAAAAGGACAATATTTACGACTACAATATTCACCTCCATGTGTTGTAGAAGAGCAAAGGGATGTTGAGGCCCACAGTCAGCCATTCTTGAGCACACAGGAACATGATACAGAAGAGTACATGGATTGAGTACTCTGGAAGCACCAACTAAAAGATAAGACGGCCAGAGATAGAGAGAGAGAAAAAAAAGGACAATAAGTCACAGAGGTCAAGATTTCTTTTTTTCTGTCCACAATTTGAGAGACCTAATGGCTAACGCTTCAGCCAGGTTGTCGAGCTTCGTAATCTTCCACTTAAAGCTTTTGGTCACCAACTAATCATGGGATCCATATAGATAAGCAAATGACTCATGCTTACTTCACTATGAGCAATTTTGGAGGGCAACGGAGTACGAGGAAAAACAAAAAACAACAATGCAAGCCCTGGGAGAATGTGTTAACATGTTAATACTTTTTTTTTTTAATCCAAATAATTATAATTATTCAGGTCAAACTAGTAGTCCTCCACGTGATGCTTAAGGTCGTTTTCACCGTTAGTGACCCGCTTCAGTTCAGTCATATGAAAAGTCCTTCCAAGCTTAACGACATTTTTTTATTTGTTCTGGTTGTAAAAGCACATAAACACATGTGAGTGCTATAAAAGAAACATGCCGTTCCTTGCATAATTATATAAGTCTTAGCCAGGAATTCACAAAGTAAGATTCAAAGATGACATTCACAGTTTTCCAATTTATCATTCACCCGGCATTGAACATTCGAATCATGGCTGAAGATTTACCAAATGTCAAATGTAATGACAAAAATTATTCAGTCATCCAAATATTATTGTTGTCCATGAAGGCTGTGGCCCCAAATAAATTTTATTTATATGCACTACCTCACCAGATCCACGCGTGAAAGCTGCTTACTTTCTTTCATATTAGTTTTACTGAATGCAATGTGCACTCTATTCTATTCTATTCTATTCTATTCTATTCTATTCTATTCTATTCTATTCTATTCTATTCTATTCTATTCCTATTCTATTCTGTCAGTGCAGATAAAAAGCTTTTGAAAAAGCATTGTCCTCTTGCTTTATGGCAAATACACAAATATTTCTTCACTTATTTATGCAAGTGCTTGCAATAATATAGTTAGACTTTCAACATGTCCCTTGTTGTAAAGTGTGTTCTGGATGCATTATTCAAATGGCTGCACACCTTTATAAAAGCACAAGGGCACATTTCCTGAGAAAAGCTCCCCATCAGCAGCAGACATGGAAAAAAAAAAAGCTGTTAAAACCAAAGCTAAATTTATCCATTACCCCCCTCCTCCCTTGGAATACAGTATGCATGGATGAGTGCAAAAACACTTGCCCACTCCTCGTATGAACAAAAAGCTCATTAAAAAACAAGCACAATATGCTTCACATTTTCCTCCTCTGTCCCCAACACGTTGAGTAGCAACAGTCAAACTAAAGTGCAAAGTCTGATAAAGTACTTTTGACCTATATTCCTCAAATCTGGTTTTGGCCAGGTGTAAAAACCAACTTTATAAATACTTTGGAAGGACATACAACAAACAGAATCCAAATGAGAAGTCCCCGTATGTGTCATGAAAATCCATTCATGTTTGAGCGTGTGTGTTGTTTATCTGCATGAACAGCTGTTTGATTATCATCATCCAATATAAAGTACCACAAACGTTTGCCGAGGGTTTACCTGTTCTTGAAGTCAAGTCAAGTCGTCAAGTCAAGTTTATTTATATAGCAATAAATCACAAACAAGACACAAAGGGCTTCCCATATACAAAAAAATGCCAATTATTCTTAAACATCTCCTGATCTTAAACTCCCAGCAAGAGCACAATGCTTTTTCAAAAGTTTTTTATCTGCACTGACATTATAATATAATATAATATAATATAATATAATATAATATAATATAATATAATATAATATAATATAATATAATATAATATAATATAATATAATAGAATAGAATAGAATAGAATAGAATAGAATAGAATAGAATAGAATAGAATAGAATAGAATAGAATAGAATAGAATATATATAATATAATATAATATAATATAATATAATAATAGTCACGTTTATTTATATAAAATCCCAAACAAGACAAAAAAAGACAATTATTCTCAAACATCCCCTGAAAAAGCTTTTTATCGGCACTGACATCAAAATATATAATATAATATAATATAATATAATATAATATAATATAATATAATATAATATAATATAATATAATATAATATAATATAATATAATATAATATAATATAATATAATATAATATAATATAATATAATATAATATAATATAATATAATATAATATAATATAATAAACTTGACGCCCTTCTGTACTAGTTTAGTTTTGCAAACTATGAGGAGTGGAGAAATGATACTGAATATCGTGAGTGTGAAAGTGTACAGAAGCATACACATTAAATTTAATTGCTTGGCGACTATTTGAAATGAGTGAGTGAGTGTGTTGACAGAGGTGCCCATCTGGGACCGTGTCCATCTGGGACTGTAGCTCTGTGTCCCTCGCTGCAGTGTTAGAGTGCCCGGAGGCTGTCCTAGAATCCATCTGATCCACTACTGAGCCGTATCACTGGCGAAGTTTCAGTCATGCAGTAATCCGAAATGTAATTTTACTCCTGGGAGGTGTCTCATGATAGACAGCATTACTATACTTGGACATACGGTAATTCGCAAAGCTATAACCCTGATGTTTGATGGCAGAAAAAATATGCACCCTGGGAAATCAGCTGTCGTTTTTAGCATCACTGTAAATGAAATATTATCAGTGGAAAATCACATTAGCCAGTTTTGTGAGGAACTTGCTTCATGGCCAAATATTCACAGTAAATATACAGTGTTCCTGCCTGTCTAGTAAATCTTGAAAATTTAAAATTTAAATCTGAAAGTGAGCATTTCTAGTACCGTATTTTCCGGACTATAAGGCGCACCGGAGACTATAAGGCACATCTTCAATGAAGGGCCCATTTTAAAACTTTGTCTTATCTAAGGCGCACCGGACTATAAGGCGCATCATTAATGCATCATGTCAGATTTTTAATCCAAATCATATTCTCCATTTTTTCACATACTTTTTTTATTTCAACTTCAGAGGCAACAAATTACTTTATAATCACAAAATAATGATCCATAGTCTTTTTGGTCATGATTCATAGTCTTCAGCGGGCCACTTATGATTGTTTTTATGACACAATGCTTCAGGCCAGTTTCAATTTAGGAATTTGGTCCATAGAAAGGCGCACCGGACTATATGGCGCACTGTTTTTACTGTTTTTAGGCGTGCATTATAGTCCGGAAAATACGGTAGTCTAAATGCTTTTTATTTCATCAAAGTCTATTCTTATACAAGGATAAAAAAAAAAGAAGTTATTTACTTTTAGAGAAATGATGTCAATAACTTTGTTTTCCTCAAAAATATTCAAATAATATATATTATTTTAACAGATTTTAATCACGTGCAATTGTTATTGTTTTTTTAAGTGTATAACATCTAATCAAAAAAAATTGTACAATCCCCCATGCCCATATTTAACGCGCATCATCATCTGCTTCAATTTCGATATCTATGGCAGATGATGAGTGACACATCCAACCTCTCTTTCACCCTCAGCATCTCTTGTGATGCGCAGCTCCAAAGCAGGTACAGTACATCCACTGAATATGAATGACATTGCATCATGATTCCCTTCACGGCTATACCAGATCTAGTTCTTGCCTGCGGTACTAATGAGCTGTGTCGGTGATCGCTCTGGCATGTTATTTATAGGGTCAGTATCAGCTTGTATACAAAAAAAACAACAACAGATGCTTGCCAATGGTAGATTTGATGCAAAAATCACAATTTGTCATTTGGGATCTCAGTAAATCAGAGCATAAGTGTTTCCTCTCATTACCTCCGAGGCCTCCTACTGCAACATGCTAAATGAGAACGCCTGCCCACGTTTCATCCACTTCCTCACGGGGTTGCCTCATCTTACCCTCAGCCTCTCCAACTCCAATTAACCAGGCCGCCACCCGCTTGGGCGAGTGCAACACTCACAGCTGACAAAAAAAGGACTAGAGAGCTTTTCAAATGTGACTGCTCTCACACAGACAATAATAATTATATGGACCCCCGTGCTATTCAATTTGGAGAAATATAAGAGCGCTGTCTTACATTTTATCTCATGAAGAATAAAATTTGGGTTTAGGTTACACTCAGAGAGGTATTAAACATAAAAGTTAGATGATGTGATCCCGTAAAGATGACTGATTTTTCAAACACAATGACTTATGTACGTATGTATATATGTATGTATGTATATCTTGTAAATAGAATAAATAAATAACTTTGACTTGTTTATTCACTAGCACACGCTAATGTGCTGCGTTAAGACGACCTTCACACACACGTTTGTTACTCTGCTTTTAATAGCTTGGCAGGGCCACACTGCTATACTTCATTACTGTAACACAAGCGTTACTTCATAGTCAGCCCTCAAGGAGAATTAGCATGATAGTGTCATTGTGATTTAGTCACTATGCCTGATGTGGTTATCATGGGTCTATTATGGACCACTTCACTGGCCATAAAGATGTCCATTGATAAATTGATGCATTATAACCAATGTTATGGTAGTATTGACAGTATGGGAAAGAAATGTTCACACAAATCTTTTTTGTTGAATATGTTGAAGCACAGCTCGAGTTCTTACCAAAGATTTTGTGAAGCTCAGACTTTTAATGACAACTTTGAATGTGTGTTGTGTGATGACCTAGAAAATTTCAATTCTACTGCTACCCTCAACTTTACAGAGCTTCACTAAATGTTAAAAGAAACTCCACAAACAATTTTTCCTAAATATTGTATGAGCTGCATGTATAACAGTTTATATATATACAAAAAATCTGCTGAAACATCTAACTGCAGTTGTCAGCAGTACTTGATGCCCTTTGAACCCTAGGGCAGCGTTGATAGGCATGAAATTGAAGTTTCTTTTTTTGCAATTGAGTTGATGATATTCCCTCTGTGCATGAGTTGTCAGGACAGCTGCTTTGGGCTTTGCTACATTCTAAACGCCTTCGTACACTTGGGTGGAGATGTGAGACGAGGAGCAGATGCAACATCACCGTCAACTGGGAAATGTAGAAGGGAATAAAAAAAAACTGTATGTTTAAATCGTATCTATTTGTAAATATATGTATCTGGAGTTTTCCCCTTGAAAGGGTTTTATGCTAGATGTAAGTCGTTATTTTACTAAATGTAGTTAAGTGGGTTTCTTGAATTTTTGAAGAAAATTTGTTCGAAAATAAATGTGAGAGGACTGAGGAATTTGATGTGTATCCTGCAAATGTTGTCTTCTATGGTCAAACAAAGGACATTTTTTTTACGATAATCATATTCTATAAACATATCCAAATCAATTGGGTTCTTTAATCATCTCAGAGTTTTAAGATCAGTTAAGAATCCAAACTTGGGTAATCCTTTGTAGTATATTTCTAGCCCAGTTAAACTTAATTTGAAATGTCTTTCTCACTCTCTCACAAACAGATAAAGACACCATCTGTATATCTTTCCTTCAATGTGTCTTGGCAAACTTTATCAAAGTATGCAGGACAGGTCCTCAGTGGCACCATCTCAGACAATCTCACTGATTAAAGCAACAGCTAGCCAAGCTGTCGTTCATTCTATGGCCAATGTCGATAAATGGTGTGCGAGTGTGTGTGTGTATGGGGTGGGTGGACATAGTTGGAAGAGAGAAGACATGAGGAACAGACTATGAGATGGATGTGATGCATGACGGACACAGCAAAAATGAATGAGAGTGAGGCGGCGGCATCAAGAACCTTTCTAGTGAAACATCACAGAGCTTCATGGATATCTCGTGTTGAACTTCAACCCACCACCATTAGTCATCACTAGGTGGTTTTTGGAACCAATTATCCGCAATAAATATATATATATATATGTATCAAATTAATTATTAATTCATTATAATTATATTTCAGAGAAACAGTGGTAATCCTGTAAATGTATGCCGTCTCTAGCATGAGTCATGGCATTATTAATATTAATTTCTTACACATCTCCTAGTGGCAGCTATTTTCTTATCAAAGACGGGGTTCCCTTCCCCCATTTCGCCTCTCCGATTATTATTATCCTCTTTGCTGCCTGGTGCTTTCTCTTCCCTTTCTCCGATCTTGACACTATTCCTCCACAGTGTTCTCCACATCTGAGGACTTCCTGCCTGCTTAACACTGCGTGGGAGCAACGTAGCGCTGTGGTTTGCGCATAAGCTCATTATTCGGAATGACCGATTTACACCGTTCCCACGTGAGGGATCTCATTCACTCACACATCGTGCTTTTATAAGCTACACTGGGAATCACTTTTGTTGTCTCAATAGAAATATGGAATTTCCTAAGAGTGATTATGTGGTGTTTTATTTGATCTTTCATTTTACTTTTCCAAGTTATTTACTACTTGGCTTTATAAGTAACTTTGGGTTACACCGATTGCAATCAAATCCCAAATTTTAAATATGAATAGAAATACCTGAAAACAGGTTAGAGAGATTTTTGTGGATCAATTGTGAAATAAAAAAATATTTTATTTGGTTTTTACTCAGTGTTTTATTAACATTTTACTCTTGTTCAAGGTCAGATTCAATCATTGTAATTATCCTTTAAATAAGCCACTTTCTTTAATTAGTTATTTCATCCCTGCAACAAAGCACCCAAGGGGGCTTTGTTCAGACAAAAAGCATCCCTGCAGACTTCGACCTTCCAGCACAGTGCAGTCAAAAGTATGACTGTGTGGATTGATTGATTCTGAGGATCAGCAGTATCTCAACCACCAGCGGGATTTTCGTAACATCAGCATTGAAGCCTTTTCTGAAGCGGTCATGTCTTTCCCCCTGGTCGGACTTGTCTGACTTTTTGATCTTGGTGAATCGATACATGTTGGAGCTGATTCTAACAACCATCTACTTGCGGGGAACATTGATTGGTGATTGGGTGTCTAACCAGGACAACCCATCATCCATCTTATGAAAGTCACTGGTTTGATCATCTAAGAACCAGAGAGTGCATTAAACTAGAGAAGTGGGGGAAAAAAAAAAACAAGAAAACTTAAAAATACGAGTTTTAATGAGTCCAGTTGCTGTGACAACGTGCCGGCTCATTGCTGAATAACATTTGTACCAAAAGAGCTCAACATCTAAATGTTGTCATCCAAACCCCTGCTGCTTTACAAGAAAAAAAAATCCAACTCCACTCACTATCAGGGAAGCCAAAAAATGGCACATGTTCTAATTTCTGCTCGTTTTTAAATGGAACTGTGAGTTTGCCAGCAGGAAAGAAAAAACATTAGCCAAAGCTTTTACCCAAACCAATCAGGACCACCATGCTGTGATTGTGCCAGTTGGAGTGAGCTGAATAGTTCACAAGTGGGAAGATGAGCTCTGGATAAAAGAGGAGGGGAGAAACAGGCGGCAACCTCCTGTTTCGCAGCTGCAGGCATCCGCAAAACAGAAGAAAAACGTACTCTGTGAACTCTCTGTTTAATGCGGGAATAGGAAAATAGTCACTTGAGGGCACTTCAGTCACCTCATGCATTGGGGGAAACTTTGCATATGTGAGACATTGAAGTCTCCCCTGCGATGGAAATGTCTTTTTTGTTGTTTTGTCAAGGAATCGGAAAAACGGTTCATTAGGTGCCAGTTGAACCGTAAGACTGGCGCCTTGGGTCTTTTGGAAGCCTGTAGAATGCTTATCCTTATTTTCATTATTATACTGTCAATCATATGTGTCAAAGTCAAGGCCCGGGGGCCAGAAATGGCCCGGCAAATCATTTTATGTGGCCCCTGAAGACAAATTGTGCATCAACTTCATCTCTTAATACTAAAGTTATAAATTGTCTTCACTTTTAAAAAAATACAGCAATTTTTGTTACCATTGAAGAGTTTTTACTAGTTTCCAGTTTCAAACTTAGTTATTCATAATACTATTTGTAAATATTTGCTAAAATATTGCTTGAAGGATATTGTTACATTATTTATCATTAATTTTTAACATTATGCGGTTAATGATAATTCTACATCAACATCACCCCAACCAACAGAAAGAAAAATAACAATATTAAGAAAGATGATGTCTTATCACTCCCCAGTGCCCACAAAGTCCATAAGCCTTCGTTCTCATGTTTCCTCCCACTGCTTCCAATCTGCTGCTAACCTAATTCTGCACGTAATTATGCACACTTTACTGTATTTCAGATTTTCAGATTTTCTTCTGTTCAGTGCTCGCAATTTACACCGGCTCATTAATTTCTGCTGTGAATATATGCATGCTTTTTTTTCTTCTGATCATACTTGGGGTAAACACTGTAATTGAACATAACTTGATGGATGGATGGATGGATGGATGGATCCAGAGACCATTTCAGATAATCAGAGGGAATAATGTCACGTTAAAACTGTGAGGAAGGAGGAGGCCTCATTTCTTCATCAAACTGCATCCTCAAGGCAAAATGTCAACAGACACACACACAAACACACACACTCAATAGCTCTGCAGGGCATATCACCTTTCAATTTGTATTGCCTTATTGCCAATCCAACATGAAGCAAGAAGACACACGAGGCATCAGTGTGTTATTATAAACCGCTCCACGACTGACTCCAAATTTCCAAATTATAAAAACAACAAATATTATTAATAATGACAACAAATAGGTAGGCTGTAAGCTGCTCACCTTCCTCAGCAGGTTGCAGATCCTTTCGATGTTTCGCAGTCTCTCTCTCTGTGAGATAATAAAGTATTTTAAAAAAAAATTGAATTTTTGGGTGACAAAAGTAGACACAATTTCAGATTCTCACATTTTACTGGATTTGATTGAGTCGTAGGCAGACAGATTTAAGAAAAACATTCTGTGAATGTATTAACAATATGTTTTCAGCTTGTGTAATAATGTGGAAAAAGCCTCTGAAGCACAAATCAGCACTCGCTAAAGTGCTGACCGGAGCAGTCACTATTTCACTTAAGCTTTTAACGTCATCAACAAATATTAAATAAACTCCCAGAGCATCACATTCTGGGTTTTCCCCGCAGTGTTGCAAGTTCTAAAAAATGTGTTGTGTATAACTTTGGCTTCTATTTATTAAGTATTTCTATCAGTGTCAGAATAATTATAACAATCACTTGTTAGCTGACTGCTGTCAGAAAAGCAAGTTACCTGTAATGAAGTTCTATATAAATAATATTACTTTATTTATGTTTATCAATATATGTACAGATTCTGCCTTTGAGTTAAATTTTTCAAAGATGCCCCTGATTCATTCCCCATCTGTGTGTATTTAGTGTTTTTTAATTCATTTGATTGGAAATGATTGGCTGCTGTTATTATGAATTATAAATATTTTTCATCTCCCAACATTGTATCTGTGTGTGTGTGTGTCTACAGGACAATCGTGTCTTCAATTCTCAAGTCGGCTTTTCAGAAAATTGGAAGTTTTTAGGTGCGCCTTATAGTGCGGAAACACGGTATTTTGAATATTATTATCCCAACAGTAATCAAAGTCTATTGTAAAATTCGGAAGTACTAATAACAAACAATCAAACTAGCAACAAGCTAGACTACCTACTAATTAGCAGGCAATTAGACTGAAGGCAGTGGAGGTAAATTTGGTGCAAAAGTAACTTGTACTTAGTGACATGAGCAAGAGACGCGAAAATAAACAACAGGTTGGATTGGATCACAGTCATTTAAATTTATTTCAGAGCGCCTTGTGCATGAATGACATGCTAACAAATGCCAAAGATGAGAAGTTATTGAACATAATACGCTACACTAGCACCAACGTAAAAGGTATCCATGAATATAATGAGGCAACAGTGGCAAATTATGCAGAGCACTCACTTTACATAACACAATTATGATAAAACTGAAATGGTTAGTAGTGAGTTGCTATGGAAACCAGCATTGAAATTAATTCACCCAATCTCGTTTATTGCAGGAAACCCATTTCCCATGAGCTCACCGCCAATACCCAGCGATAGAACCCGGTGGCTCTTAGAAAGTGAAGTGTCTTTTTTTTTCTGGTAGGGAAGGAAGTTCTGAGAAGTTGGGCTCTGCTAGCAGTCTTCTTGAAAAAAATAAACCTTTAAATATTGATTTATGAACTGTTGCAAACTAAGAAGAATTTAACATGTTCTCTATGCATGTTTTGAGATTTACAATAACAGATTATAAGATTATTTAATGACAGTCATGGAATAGGTGGCAGTCAAATGTTACAGCTTCAGAGACAGACAAAATGGTTGAAATGCAAATGATTGAAATATGTGTTATTTTAGGCAACAATTACATCACTAAAAAAAAAAGATACTCATATAGGCTTTAAAAGTCTTTTTAATGCTTCCTAACATGTAAGCATTTATTTTGAAACAGGCCTGTGCATTTGAAATATCACCACTGAGTTTTAGCTAACCAGGAACATTAATAATTAAAAAAATGTCACAAACTAAAGCTAATAATGTAGTTCTGGTAATTGTGGCTACACAAGAACAATGTATTTATATATAAAAAAAAAAAAAAAAGAGCACACCTACCGCATGGAGTGGATTGCCTTGATCGATGGGCACCTTAAAGTCCGCCTGGAGCTCATCGAAAGCTGTTATCTGAAAATTCAAAAAAAAATAAAAAAATATTATGACTGACTATGATATATTGATCAAAATGCGGTTTATGTCAATTCGGAATCCGAGAACACATCATTGTTGGTATGTGCACACCTGATGGGGGAAAAAAAAAAATCACACAAGATGCGCAGAAACAGAAGGGCCACGCCTTTTATATTTTTTTTCACATCAATGTATTACCTTCAAAGACACGGCAGAGGTTTGCTCTGATCCTGATTATTTCCCTTGACTCCAGAACTGACAGGCAGCTTTTTATACATGTTATTACCCAATGGATCCCAAGCACGATCCTGGTTCATTGCCCCTCTGTTAGCGTTAGCTACCCCTCGACTATCCTCATGTCTGATGAGATTGCAGTGTTATCGTGTATGCGGATCAACCATATTGAAAAAATTAAGGGAGATTATTTTATTTGTTTCAAATGACCCACTGAAAATACAGTAATTTACATTTTTAAACAGGAAGTGTTCAGTGCTCGGAAAACAAAAGATTTTTAGTTCCCATGTGACAACTAATCCTCGGACTTCGGAAGGAATATCAGAATCATCGCCGCGGACTTCCCAGAGGTCAAAGGTAATGCATAAACCGTGAGTTGGCTTCTGCTTTAATCACTTTCATGTTTCCTACAGGGCCTGTATCTGTGCAGAACACCTTGGCAGAGGGAGACAGCTGGAGAAGCCAGTTTCCCTGATGTTGATAAACAGCGTTGGCACGGTTAACCCTTTACTCCACTCTGAGGAAATCAAATGGAACTAATCGTTTCCTCACAGACATCTCCGATGAGCTTTCTGTATGCTGCTGTTAGGCTTTCTGCGAGGCATGAAGGGAAAATTGGAAGCATATGTAAGATATAAAAATACATATTTTATTCAATTAAATTAGTGCATTTTGTAAATCTCTTTAGTCAAATTTAATCTACAGAGAGATCTAATAAATAGTATATACGCTATATAGGGAAAATTGGAAGCATATGTAAGATATAAAAGTACATATTTTATTAAATTAGTTCATTTTGTAATCTGTTTAGTGAAAATTAATCTGCAGACAGATCTAATAAATAGTATATATGCTATATGAATTATTGAAATATTTTATATTATAGCTTGGGTTGCTTTTCTGAATATTTAGGGAAGGAGTGTCTAAGAGATGTGCCAGCCCGAGTGACAATTTGATGGGAGAAAGTTGATTTAAAACTACGTGGCTGAAACACGGTAGACAGATCGTCTAACACGATTTATTTCATTCCTCAATAAATAAAAATATAATTTTAAAATCATGCCGTTTGGGGTGGGGGTCTCCAAATGCCCACTTAGGGACCACGTAGGGACAAACACGAGTGCACCACAAGCATGCCACATTCAAAAAAATGTCTATGATTAAAATTGATTGTGATCACTCCCTCAACGGCGCAGCCCCTCTTCTCACTTCACTCAACTGTGGGATTACCAACACAGGGTCTAACTTTCCACCGCAATGAGATGAAAAACCAAGAATAAAAAAAAGATTTTTCTTTGTACTTTTTGATGAATGACTAAGTTTGTCTCCTGCAACCGCCCTACGATATTTCCGGCTTGAGTGTTTGGTAAAAAAAAAGAAGTGAAAAATGAAAGCAGGATAAGCAACTGCCAAATAATCCTCCAGCATGTGCATTGTGCAATGAAACAATAGAAACCGTGCAGTCAGGATGATGGATGAGGAGCCAGTGGGGGTTAATGAACACGTGGATCAATGCTGAGCCAGGCCAGTTTTCCGTCAAACCTCCATTAACCTGCATTTCTTCATGCCAAAAACTCTGTTGACTGTTTGCTTCATGGAGATTACAATCAATTGTAGCACCAATGAATTTCTTCCCATTTGATGTCTCACTCATCCACAGCTCAGTGCACATGGCGGAAACTCCCACCATGCGTGTGAGGAAAGATCTATCAACACTTGCCTTTAGTTCACTGTGTTTCTTCTTGCGTAATTTATAAACATGTTTCCTCCGCTTGTACAATGTGGTGCATTGTAGACAGACACGAAATTATCCCTGCTACTTGTAGCGAATGAAATAAAGGCAAAAAAAAATGTAAGTAGGACAATATGAGGAAAATAATCAATTATACTTCATCTTTATTTCATTAATGATATAAAGACATGAATAATCCAGATGAAGACGGTGCAGACTGAGTGCACTAACCGCAACTACTTTCTTTTCTGTTGCCGGTCTGCACTGATGTACTGCCGTCTGAATTATTTTTCATCTTTCATAAGAGGCGATCTGTTTTCCATGCCAGGGCTTCCCCAGCATAAAAAACAAAAAGCTTCTCGCATTAAAATATCTTCTAAATTCATACATTCGTTCTGTTCTCAATGGCGAGTTCAGGAAGTGAATAATTGGTTCATCATTCACCAAGGACGCCGACGACATCTCCATCAAGAGATTTTTTTTTTTTATATTCTGAAGGGGGGATTAATGATTCGGTGAATGACTCCTTTGACTCCTCTTTTAAATCATCTGATTCTAATGATTCAGGACACTCAAAAGAACTGTCATGCTCATTACTATTAGATTCAACGTTACAGGTTCTTCAATAGCTGTCTGAAACTCTCCCTCTCAATCAGTTTGGTCTTTTGTTTACATTTGATCATTTTGAATTCTTATCTATCATGAAGCCAGATACGCCCCAGTGAGCGAACTTTGTAGTCTCAATGGCTTCTCTTCCTTTGCCTAGCATCATTCCAGAGGTGATAGCTAAAGGTTATGTTGGCCTCATATCCTTCAGCTCTTTTATCTATTCTCCTGTGTTCTTGTCAGCACCAGACTACTGTAGCTTGACTCGGCCATTTTTGCATTCTAGATGTTACCAGAATTCATGATCAGAGAAAGAATCTTTGGATATTAGAGGATCCTACAACAATGACAAACTACCGTATTTTCTGCTCTATAAGGCGCACCTAAAAACCTCCAATTTTCTCAAAAGCCGACAGTGTGCCTTATAATCAGGTGCGCCTTATATATGGACCAATATTGAGCCACTACAGCAGGCGTGTCCAAAGTCCGGCCAGCGGACCGAATGTATATATCTTATATATGGACAAACATTTAAAATGGGCTATTCATTGAAGGTGCGCCTTATAATCCGGTGCGCCTTATATATGGACAAGGTTTTAAAATGGGCCATTCATTGAAGGTGCGCCTTATAATCCGGTGCGCCTTATAGTGCGGAAAATATGGTACCTTTAAGTATTGTCTTGCTCTTCTATTGCTTTTGAACTTTAAATTGTTTCCACTCTAGCATTTGATGTTTGTGTCTTTGGCTCAGTTCTGTTTTGTTGCTCGACTTGGGTCATTTGGTTAAGAGACATGATATCTTCTGAAAAGTGTGACCTCTTCCTCAACATTTAAGCCAAGCCGAGCAATCTTCTCTGCTTCGTGCACAGCAAAATGTGATTTGCAACGTCACAAACATTGTTTTGTTGCCTTTTACTATATTTATCTGTTATTCCAATTCCAAAAAAAGGGTAGACAGCATTTGCCCTATAATTAGAAGTTAAACACAGTTAAGAAATTTTGCCCATATCAGTAACATTGAGATGGACCCAATGGGTTAGACCAAAGCAAGATCTGGCAAATAAAGAGCATGTTGTAACTTCAAGTTGCTCATCATACATTTATTGATTTGCAGGATTGGAATTTATGTGATTTTATTTTGACACACCGGAAGTGTTTTATTTCGAAGGTGTTTTTGCGGAAATGGTTTGCATTCCAACTTGTCTATTGTTATCTGAGAACAGTGTGTCTTCCTTTTCGTTCCATACAATAAAAAGAAGAGTAAAACGAACACAAAAGTTTATCAGAGCCTCCGTCATCATTGAAGAAGCCGTCACTACGTAACATTTTGGTGCCGAAACCCGGGAAGTAAGGAATTAACCTGTGCGTCGAACGAAGTGAACAGCTAACGGCTCTGTAGAGTAGTAGCCGTGATGACGGAGGGAATGGAGCGATTGAAGAGGAAGCGAGCGACTATCCGCGCCGCTACAACGAAGCTGTTTACCCGTCTCGAAGAGGAGATGGGAAAGGAAATACCAGATACTAACAAGCTGCGTGAGCTACTGGCAGTTTTATCATCGAAAGAGGAATGTTTACTGGACTTGGACAAGGGCATAGAAAATGAAACGCCCACAGACGATCTGGACACTGAGATTGCAAACACGATGGATTACATGGACCGGGTTCTCACGTGGAAAGTCCGCGGCACCTCCTTCATCGGGTCGCAGGAGAACAGCAGAGATGTCCCGAGGATGCGTGTTAGCGATGTAAGCACGGGCTCATTTGCGTCACACTCCAGACAGACTGTTAAACTTCCGAAGCTCATGATAGACAAGTACGATGGTGAAATAAGCCAATGGCAGGAATTTTGGTCACAGTATGAAACAGCTATTCACAAGAATGATGCACTATGTAAGACAGAGAAATTTACCTATCTCAGATCCTACCTGACTGGAGCAGCTGCAAGAACTATTGCAGGGCTCACAATAACAGAAGCTAACTATGATGCTGCAATAGAGCTACTCCAAAGCCGTTTTGGGAGAAAGGACATTGTTATAAGTGCCCACATGTCCAAATTACTGAACTTGACACCTGTTAGAAAATCCTCTGATGTTGCTGCTCTGAGACATTTATATGATGAATGTGAGATCCAGATACGCAGCTTGGAGTCTCTGGGAGTGCAGAGTGACACCTACGGCTGCTTGCTTTGTCCAGTGCTTTTACAGCTTGTACCAGAGGACATTGCACTTGCCTACACTCGCCAACCAAACTCCACCAACGACTGGAAGGTACAAGAGTTGATTCAGTTTCTGCAAAATGAGGTGCAAAGCAGAGAACGGGCGCTTCAGCTGACAAGACCTGGCCAAAGCTCCAAAGACTCTAGCCCACAACACAAACATGTTGGCAAGTCATCCTACGCCGACAAACCCAGAAAGTGGAGCATTCCGTCAGCAACCGCTTTGCATACAGCCAACACCGTGCCCCGGACCTGCATGTATTGTGACAGTAGCGAACACAAGCCAGAGAACTGTCCTGAATATACTGTAAGTGCACGTAAGGATAAGCTGAAAAAACTTGGACGGTGTTATGTCTGTTTAGGCCCAAAACACATCGCAAAATACTGCAGAGTGAAAGTTTTGTGTAGCCTATGCAACCGTAAACACCACTTGTCAGTGTGTGAGCAGACTGAATCCAAGACCGATATTGATACTACCAAAGGTAATGAAAATACAGAAGCTGTGTTGTCTTCAGTGGCAAGTCCTGTAAAGGTCAAGACAAATACTCAAAATACTGTACTGCTTCAGACTGTTAAAACATGGACTGTAGGGCCAAAAGAGAGAAAGATAACTCGTTGTCTGTTAGATGGAGGCAGTCAGCGTAGTTTCATTCACAGAAGTGTCGTCAGAGCTCTGGGACTGCCAGTTATAAGACAAGAGACACTAACCCTCCATGTCTTCGGTTCCACTACTCCAGTAACGGAGAAACGTAATGTTGTAAAGGTTGAGCTAGAGAATATGTGGAACACTGAACGGAGACTTGAGATTGAAGCGGTAGAGACTGCTCAGGTGTGTACTGCGGTGATAAAGGTTCCGAGTGAGCCCATTCAAGAAGAAATAAAGAAAAGAGGATTGCAATTTGCAGACTTCCTTCTAGAGGGCGCAAACGACCAAGAGTTGCAAGTGTTAATAGGAGCAGACTACTACTGGCAAGCAGTTACTGGTAAAGTCCAAAGAGTCACAAATAAACTGGTGGCGGTTGAAAGCATTTTTGGATGGGCTTTACAGGGACCAGTGACTACCTCCAGTGTTACAGATGCCACTTGCATGCACATTAGTTTGTCTGAAGACACCCAGATCTCAACGCAGTTGCATGCATTCTGGGAAGTGGAGTCCTTGGGCATTATAGACAAACCTGCAGAAAGCCCAGAGGACACAGATGTCCGACAAAACTTTGAACAGACAACAACATTTGACAATGGACGCTACCAGGTTGAGTTACCGTGGCGATCTGACAAAGACCGACTTCCAGATAACTTCAGGGTAGCTACGAGACGCTTTGAGAGTCTTAAGAGAAAACTGAAAATGGATGCAACCTTGTATTCTAGGTACAACAATGTAATACAAGACTATCTAGAGCAAGGGATCTGTGAAGAGGTTGACAAGGAGAAGGTAGATAACAAAGAGACTGTAAAATATTACATGCCACATCACGCTGTTTTGCGAGAGGACAAGTCCACGACAAAACTTAGAGTGGTATTTGATGCTTCCTCACATGACAAAGACAGCCCTTCTCTTAATGACTGTTTGCACACTGGGCCTAACCTAAACCCAAACCTGCTGGATGTGCTCATCAAGTTCAGATTATATGAGATAGCCTTCACTGCAGACATAACCAAGGCTTTTCTTCAGATTTCTCTTGCGGAAAAGGATAAGGATGCTGTTAGGTTCCTGTGGATGCACGGACCTCCAACCAAGGACTGCAAAGACGAAGTTCGCATCCTGAGAATGAACAGAGTTGTTTTTGGCGTGTCTCCCAGCCCATTCCTGCTTGCTGCCACCATTAGAAAACATCTCCAAGCGTTTGAAGCAGAGCAACCAAAGGCAGTACAAACAATCAGTGACTGTCTGTATGTGGATGATTTTATTTCAAGCGCACCCACTGTACAGGAAGCTCTATATGTGACAACTGCAGCAAAGGACATTCTTTCTCAGGCAGGCATGAATCTTTGCAAATGGGTCACCAACTCACCTGATTTGAGTGCTATGTGGAAGGAGACTGGAGCAGAGTTCACTGGAGATGCAGAGTCCTGTGGAAATGTGCTCAAAGTACTAGGTCTTGTTTGGAGACCTGAGAATGATGATTTTGTTTTTGATCAAAGAGGACTAATGGACATTTTGAAAAACAGGCAAGACACAAAGAGAAGCGTCCTACAGACATCAGCCCGTATATTTGACCCCATCGGGTTTCTCACTCCATTTACTGTCAGAGTTAAGTGCCTTTTTCAAGAAATGTGGGAGAGAGGGCTCAGTTGGGATGAACCATTGCCTAATGATCTTACTGAGAAATGGGAACAGTGGTGTTCAGAGCTACCACTTCTCCACCTGTTGGCTGTTCCCAGGTGGTACCATATTGAGAAACACCAAGAGTCACACACTGTAAAGCTGTACGTTTATTGTGATGCAAGTGAAAAGGCTTACAGTGCCGTGGCATATCTACATGGACGAACCAAGCAAGGAGAAACTGTTACCAGTTTTGTGGCTTCTAAGTCACGAGTTGCACCACTGAAGAAAATGACACTGCCTCGTTTGGAGCTGATGGGTGCACTTATTGGAGCAAGACTGGGACACAGTCTTCTCAATCCGCTGAACATGGAGAAGAACCAGCTCAACATGAAGACTGACTCAATGATCGCTCTTCACTGGATCCGCAGCCCAGCTCAGCGATGGAAGCCGTTTGTCGCCAACAGAGTGACTGAAATACAAGAGCTCACTAACCCGGAGTCGTGGTCCCACTGTGCTGGCAAAATGAATCCAGCTGACTTGCCAACACGAGGTCAGCATGCGAAGAGCCTCATTGAGAGCCAGCTGTGGTGGAGTGGACCCACTTCACTGCATGCAGCTGACACAGCCCAGGACATTGACAATGACCACGTGGTAAATGAGGTGAACACTGAACTGAAATCTAAGCATCAAGCTGTTGTCCAACTCACCAGTGCTGAACAGACTGAAACTTTGTTAAACTTAGAGAAGTACAGCAGGCTCAAGACTGTGTTAAGAATCACTGCATGGGTAAAACGATTTGTTACCAACCTAAGGTCCAGTCAGAAGGTTCAGGGAGCATTAACTGCAGAAGAACTAATCGCAGCTGAAACCCACTGGGTAAAAGTTACACAAGAGAGATGTTTTAGCTCTGAAATATCCCAGCTAAGGTTAAAACAGAATGTGAAGGGAGAATCTAAACTCAGAGACTTGAGACCATTCTTAGATGAAAACGGTCTACTTAGTGTTGGAGGTAGACTACAGAACTCTGATATTAGTTTCAGAGAGCAGCATCCCTGGATACTCCCAACAAATCACAAGTTTTCAGAGTTGTTGGTTCTATCATGCCATGAAAGAGTGATGCATTCTGGTGTCCGAGACACATTGATTCAACTAAGAGAACATTACTGGATTTTGAGAGGAAGGCAGCTGGTTAAACGTCTCATTTCAGGCTGTTGCATTTGCCGAAAACTAAAGGTTACAGCAGCACAACAGATCGCTGCTCCTTTGCCGCGAGACAGAGTTACTGAGTCACCTCCTTTTGAAGTCACTGGTGTAGATTTTGCAGGACCTTTGTATGTAAAAATTAAAGGGCATCAGCCTGCCAAGGCATACACTGCACTATTTACATGTGCAGTAACAAGGGCAGTACATTTGGAGTTAGTTTCAGATCAGACCACAGAAAATTTCCTATTAGCTTTAAAACGATTCATAGCAAGACGAGGGCTATGCAGGATCATTTATTCTGATAATGCTAAAACATTCAAAAGAGCGGACAAAGATTTGAAAGAGTTATGGAACACTATAAAGGAGTCAGAGCTCAGAGATTTCTTTGCGAACAAAGGGATCACTTGGAAGTTCATAGCGGAGCGAGCTGCTTGGTGGGGGGGCTTTTGGGAAAGGCTAGTGAGATCTACGAAAACTTGCTTAAAGAGGGTACTAGGGAAAGCATCCCTGAACTTTGAAGAGCTCACAACTGTACTTTCTGAGGTTGAAGCAGTGTTGAATTCTAGGCCTCTGTCCTATGTACATAGTGATGCTTTCGAACCCCAGCCACTTACTCCTTCACACTTCCTGGTTGGTAATCGCCTGACTTCCTTGCCACCAAAGACTGTTTCTGTACCAGCCCATGTGAGTACTGCCAATCGAGAGGAGCTCGGTAAAAGGTGGAAATATCGGCAGAGACTTTTGACCAGCTTTTGGAACAGCTGGCGCAGGGACTATTTGATGAACTTAAGATCAGCTCACAAGGTGGACACTCCTACCCCAACAACCCTTAAAGTAGGAGATGTGGTTTTGATTGGAGAGGATAAAATACCCAGACAGATTTGGAAAATGGGAAGAATTGTTGATGTTTTTCCAGGCAGAGATGGTCTTGTACGTTCATGCAATGTTCGCACTTCAACAGGCAGTTTATTAAGAAGACCTGTTCAGTTATTGTATCCCTTAGAAGTGTGTTAAAGATTAGCCCAAATTTATGAACATTTGTTCATCGGGCGGGAGGATGTTGTAACTTCAAGTTGCTCATCATACATTTATTGATTTGCAGGATTGGAATTTATGTGATTTTATTTTGACACACCGGAAGTGTTTTATTTCGAAGGTGTTTTTGCGGAAATGGTTTGCATTCCAACTTGTCTATTGTTATCTGAGAACAGTGTGTCTTCCTTTTCGTTCCATACAATAAAAAGAAGAGTAAAACGAACACAAAAGTTTATCAGAGCCTCCGTCATCATTGAAGAAGCCGTCACTACGTAACAGAGCAATAATGTTCAGTTTTTACATAATACAGGGATGGAAATTTAGAATGAAATGTGATGTGCTGCACACATGGACCCAATAGGTTGTGGCCTTCTGCTGACAGAAAGAGTTATTCTCCCAATGTGCCTTGCGCAACACTGGCTAGACTGTACATCATGTCTGCACCAGAGGACTTCCCCAATCTCTCCGAGGTGTTCCAGAAGATCATTTGGCACACTTCTGGCTTTAATGATACATGGAGGACATTAGAGACTGGTGTTACATGGGAAAGAAATTACTCAAGTGAAGTTGGCCTAGTGAAGCGTTGAGCGTTAGAGCTCAAGGGAGGTTGCAGTTCACCTTGTATGTTAATTACAATGGCTTCATAATCATTCCTATGAGCTCCCCTATGGGCAACTGCTCTTGTTTCTTCTGCAATGAACAGACAGTCTTCCAATTACTGCGTCTTGTATTGTATTAATATATTTTTTTAACAATCTGTTGTGCCGCTTTAACCAGGACAGCTGAGATTCCTCTCCGGGGATCAATCATGATTGATCGTATTATCTCGGCTGTAACTCTGTTAGTGATATTAATACCATATTTGTGATGAAAATAGCTATCCATCACTTTTGCTTATCATGGTCTTCCTGGGTATTGTTATTGTCTGGCTTCTCCATCTACTCCGGGAGACAGCCGCAAATTGTTCGGTTCAATTTCTTTCTATTGAAGGGGAAGTCCCTTGCTTCCGTTACTAAAAAGGCTCTCTTACATAGAGGTCATTTGACTGTTTATGCACGTAGGCGGGTTTGATGTTTTGTTTTCGCTGCTCTATGGTTTGGATTTGTCACCATAGACACCTGAAGAAAAAACACATTGTTGACATTTATGCAACTAATGTCAGATTGATTCCAACTCAATAGCAGGCAATGAAGTGGACACCAGTTCAGGTATGAAAGGTCATATATGGCATTTGTCTGGAATTGAAGTCCTACTTCTCACAAACAACAAACAAACACAGCTAATCGCTCTCCTTTCAAACATTATTGATTAACATACTGTATTTTCCGGACTATAAGGCGCACCGGACTATAAGGCGCACCTTTTAATTTTCAAATTTTAGGTTTTTAGGTGCGCCATGTAGTCCGGAAAATACGGTAGTTATATTCTAAATATAGGACATGACTTCTCCTTTATGTTCATTGATCGTAACATAATTATTCCCCGAACATGCAAAGCACACCGAGATCGGATTCAAGTCCAGAACTTCTCCACTGGGATGCTAATCAGCTAACCACTTAACCATGCAGCAATATACTGACTGACTAAATTGCCTGGCAGTGTTCCTGCTTGTAGAAATAACACAAATAGATTTATTTTTGACTTACTTTTAACACCTCTCATGTGTCTCCACAGTCTGAATTTGTTTGTAAAGCAAATACACAACAATGTATAGGTCAGGACCTACTTAATTTGCTCGTATAGTAATTAAGATTATTTTTATCCACTGAATTGAATGTGCTACACAGTGTCACGTCTCTCATCACTTAAAACTAAATTAAAAAAAAATAATCCTAACAACTCTCCAATTTAACGTTTCTCACTTTTCTTTGAGTGATTAATTATGCATGCTCTTGCCTTTGTAAAGTGTATGAAATTAGGCCAAAAGGGTCCAGCACATGTGCAAAAATAACAGACTTGTTTTAGGTCGCCAAAGTTCACATTACTCATTTTTTGCAGTTAGTTTTTTCATTGCATTGTGTCTATTGTGTTATAATTTATAGCTTAGTTTTGCTAAAGCCTACTGTTTTTCCAATGGAAGCAATTACCTGCAGGCTATAAAGTCTTAGTTATTGACTACCCCCGCCAGCAACTGAAAGTACTTTGAATGCATAGGAGTTAAAAGTACACAAAAAAAAAACAGTTGGTAGGAGGAGTGAGTAAGTGAGCCAACATTCCCAGCTTTCGGCAGGTGTCTAGTTTAAATGTGCAAAGCTTGGCTCTGCAGCATGCTTCCACAGCATCATATTCCCAATGCACAAGCTCTACCTAATTATGTTTCCTCTCAGTGTGCAGCCTGATCTTATTATGCTGTGTGTCTATATGTCAGGAATCTGTGGAGAAGGCGTCACCACTCTTTCTGCTGCCTTAAGCAGAAAACAACACAGCAGCTTCACAATGTCTTGTATCTTTCAAATACATGTAGGTTTCAATAAAATAATATATACATTTGCTTTCCGTCACTTATTTATAAAACAGCAAGAAAATAGGATTTTACCGATTAGAATGGAAATCATCTGATAACATTTAATTAAAAAAAATAACAAACCATAATAATGACTTTTGATTAAAAAATGGATTAAAACTGCAAAATCAATAGTGGATTACGTGCATGTCGGCCATACACGCCGATAAATATAACTACATCAAACAAATGATATAAATATCGCTGACTGAATTTCAGAACTTGATTATTTTTCATGTACAATTAATACCTTTAAAAAGGCATTTAGCGATTTGCTGTTGATTGAAAACGACATCATGTGATCGGGGCTCCAGTAACAACCAGTCATGGCTCAGTTTACCAATGTCACATGACCAAACCCAGAAAACAGGCCATAATTGGTCGTTACCTGATCTTTGGACAACTGAGTTGGTCATCTGGCGCCAAAATGCAATCGCTGACGTTAGACATGACGCTGGGAAAGATAATCATCAATTGTGCCTCAATACAGACCAGCCATTTGTGAAAATCCCCAAATTTTCCCAATGTTCCCCGTGGCCACCACGCCCCAGAGCATAGCCCACATTTTGAATAAAACTTTTGCTCCGTACCAGGTTAACTTAATCATGGCACCGATAATTGAGATCATAATTAAAATTCTATGAATTTTGCATTCTTAATGTTCCGCAAAGCTGCATTGTCCTAAAAGTCCCATCAAAACCGAAATCATCTTAGCTAGTCTAGATAGGTAATAAATAAAATATTACAAATAAAAGTGAATCACTTTCTACTTAGGGTTGGACATGACAATTATACTATTAGCATATATTAAGAATATGGAGATCAAAATACTATTTTTCAATAAACATATCCATACATTGAAGTCTATTCATACTTTATGCAGCCATTCCAAATGCATCATTTCTATTTGTTGTTTAGAATTCTGATCCATGCATATTTAGCTATAAAGGTGTAGGCCACCTGTCATATTTTTCAAATTTTTCTGCACTGCATGGTCGACTAGAACATCTGAGGATGGATCTGATTACGTGTGTACGTGCGTGTCCGTGTACTGGGAAAGCTGCAGGACTCCCAAAAAGATCAGGGAAGATTACTGATTTATTGATAAGGGATATTACACCGTGTTGTAGGTTGCGTTAAACCGGATTGCGATCGTGTTAAGAAAGCAAAATTAGAAGCTCAATTGTGATATTTATGCGACAATGAGATCAGATACAGGTGTGCACCATTCATTCAGACAAAAATTAGGATAAATGTTTCTCAAATTATATCACAGATGACTGGAAAAATAAATTAAGTACTTACATGCCATATTGCGAAGAAGATGAGGGACACGCAGAGAACCAGAGACAGCATATAGCAGAAGGCAGCAAAAGTGAACATAATTGGGGAAGGAAACGACGGGTAATTCCCCGGAAAAAGCGCGATCCCATTAAGAGGAGAAAAAAAAAAAAAAGAGGGCAATGATGAACAATAAAGTTGTCACACTGCCACGAGAAGGCGAGGTGGCACCGGTACCACGACTTCGCCCATGTCAAGGAATAAAAGGCAGAAAAAGAAATAAAAATGGAAAAAGAAAAGAAAAGCCTCACAGTGGCGCGTCCACTGCGTCTTTCACGCAGTGGTGTTGTGAGTCAGAATTCCAAACTGGTTCGAAATCAGTCCACGCAACGAGAAGCCGCTGCGTTCGCCGTCTTGACTGCAAGGCTGGTGTCTTCAGAAAAACATTGTTTGTGGAAAAAGCAATCAAAATAAAATGCCGACGTGCAAAACCACCCAGAGGAGGCGAACTGGTGGTTGCTCCATTCGTTTGAGAGGAGAGAAGGGAGCACATCATATACAAACGCGCGAACAGGTGGATTGATGCGAGCAACACCCAGGGCGTGTGCACGTGTGTCTTGTGCACGCGCAGTGCAAATGCATTGAATTCCACCATGTTATTTTTAAATTTTATTTTATTTTTGGTATATTGCAATAAGCTTTTGGATGCATTTCTATTTTACATTTGCATGTGACAATTTCCCATAATAATGATGATGATCATTCTTATATTATCGTAATAATAATATGTATCATTATTAGCAATATTATCATTATCATCACTATTATTATTATTATTATTAGACACGGCCGTCGATGATGATCAATGTTTAGGTAAGATAATCACACATTGCAAGAAAGTAGGGGATTAATCAGGTGCACATTATGTCATTTTGATGATAAAAATGGCACATTAACTAAAATACTGCTATAAATGAAAACACGATCAAGCTACCGTAGGTACAAAATATTTGTCTTGGTGACTGGCGTCCTCTACGGGTTATTATTGTGTATAACATGGCTTTTCCATGTGGTTCCCATGGATGATGCTTTGACACACGAGTTAAACTTTTTCTCAGTTTATTCACATACAAAATCACTTTTTAAATTTGAAACGCTATCTATCCATTCTGCTTACTTTTTTACTAAATACACACAGCACTACCATGCAGTCTATGGAAACAAACAAATAACTCCATTACAATTTTCATTCTACCAACATAGCCATGATGAACGTCATGTTTCCAGTGCTAATACTAGCGTAGTTCTCTGTGATTATATTTATTTAGGTATTCCAACTATGCATTTTATTAATCACATGTTATTATGAACCCATGTTTGAGAATCATGCTCATGCACATTGTTTTATTTCCTGTATCTGTTGTCATTCAGCAAGGTTGAGTAAATGAATCAGAATATTACGAGAAAGGAATAGGAAGTACAGATTTACAGTACATTTTCAAATGTAAAGAGCAAAAGCAAAAAGTACAGATACCTGAAAAGTACCATAAAGTATTTGCAATAGTGACTTCCCACCACCGCTATCAGGTAATAATGTTGTGACAGACAAAACATAAAAGTAGAAGGACCAAATGTTGACCAAAGGCTACGCTAACAATAACGTATGAAAATGTGGAAAAAATCTGAGCAACTTCCAGGTATGCTCCAGCTCGACTGTCTCAGCCATCATCTCCATGGCGACCTGGAGGTATAGCTTAGTGTTCTATCTACACACATAAAGGACATGAGCAAAGTCCAGTCATAATTAATGTTTGAAATGTCAAACAACAATAAACTTGATTAACCACAATTAATATATAGAATTTAATTACTTGGACAGAACATGTTATATAAACACATCTTTCTTTGCTTTGGACTAAAAAAAGAGACAAACATTTTCCTTAATTCAAAGCCTCTTTGTCCTAAGCCTGTCACTCAAGCTTTCCTGTGATGTTAAATTAAGAATGCTGCTTTTAATTCCACAGCAGCTAAAATCCTCTTAAACACAGTTTTGCATATACTCTCATATTGGAGAAGAGACGTGGATTTATTAGTGGATTGATACTGACAGGAGTCTTCAAGGATAATAATATGGGACAGTAAGATAAAAGCAAAAGCTGAATTGAGATGGGCTGGACACATTTTTTTTCCCCACATGCAGCATTTTGATGCGGTTAAAAAAAAGGCTTTTTGCTGCGTTGTGGGTGTGAACACAGCCACAGTTCTAACATCCAATATTTTGTCTTTGTAGTGTATGTTGGAAGAGATTTGCAAATCATTACCTTCAATGTCAAGTTTTTTTTTGTTCCATATGTGCAATAAAATAAACACTATTTTCTGCATCGTGTCAGAATTCTTGACGGTTTCAACTGATGACAACTGCCTGCCTGACACAACTTTTAATTATTTTTTACTGCAAACACATATCCTAGGAACATTTTGGAACATGCCATAAAGACTTTGAGGTAAGTTTGGTGTAGGAGGAGTTATGAGCTCCATGAGTGGCTACTGTGTGTTGTGTGTTTCTCTTTTGCCACTAGATAGCGCCATTTCTTGCTTAAATAAGTTGTACACTTCAGTTCTCAAATGAGTTATTCCCAATAGCGAGTTCAATCACTAATTAAGGATTAAAAAAAATAATAATAATTAATTACGCTGATAGTATTTATCACTACGGAAGAGGAATAAGGCCAGTGAAGAAAAACAAAAGGGGGGGGGGGGGGTTGGTGACAGGATTTTTACTTATTTTTCCCAGAATTCTGACTTTAAAGGAAATTACGTTAGTTTGCTGACCACATTTGCACAAAATGACCTGAATTAATGATTTACCAAATTAGAGCTACGATATCCTTCCGAGCTTTTGCTGTATTTCATTACCATAAAATATATGGTTGTACAAATGCACCTAATTTGTGTGTACTTCCTGTAGCACTGTTGTACGCTAAGTGACAGACAACAGAGACCTCAATTAGGTTCCTGGAAGAGCGACAATTGTGAACTGCTGAGAAATCTTTTCTGCAAAGTAGCAGTATCCCACTCCACCATAAAATTGAAGCATTGTTGCTTTTTTTATTCTTACATTTAGAGACTAGTCACGGTGGCATTTTGAGCCTGAGGAGGGCTTGCGATTTAATAGTCCCTCCAAGAGATGGCCTTGACTTAAATGTGTATCAGTATCCAGTGGAAACAATAAATCCTGTCTTCCTAAAGGCACAGCAGGGAATTTGGTTCATTTATGGGAGCTAATTTGCAGCAAAAAGTTTGACCAAGCAGAAAAACTGTTTTTTTTGTCTTCACTTTTCCATTGTTAATTACACACCCTCCCTCATCGCACGCTAACTTGTCCCATTAGCTTGCTGCTATTTTTAACTCATTGAAAATGAGGCCCGCAAGTGTATTTCTATTTTGACATGGATTATTTTGTGTATCAGGGGTGTTTATTCTCATTACTGATCTAAAGGGCAGAAAGGACGTTAGACACTCAAGGTCCATTCCGCTAATGAAGACAGATTAGTCAAGGAACAACACACAATTACACACAGAGAAGTATGCATGAACACACATACAAGCAATTAAAAAAAAAGGTAAATGTAAGGTGAATGACAAGGGTACCTTTAGGGACTGAAATAGACAAGAAATTGTGTGACATCAGTCGTCCTGGGACCTCAGCTTCACTGGTGCGTAAAGCAAAGTGGCGCATGAGTGATCCCTCTTTCACACCCTGTGTATTGTAAATACGAAAAAAAGGTGTAGTCAGCTATCGGGACTGAAAAACGTTCTTGACTGCATTCATACAAACCTCAATCGAGGTACAGCAAAAGCTTGATTGAAGCGTGTTATATAGAAAGTCTTGGTTTTTTTTTGGAAAGGCATGTTCTTAGGCAGCTAAGGAGTTGCAGCTTTCCTATACCGACTACTTCTTATCAAACACCCTTAAATTAGTCACAGGAATTAAATGGACTAAGGTTTATCAAAGTCAAAGTCTGCTTTATTGTCAATTTCTTCACATGTCAAGCCACACAAAGAGATCGAAATTGCGTTTCCTACTATCCCACGGTGACAAGACATTTATATATCATATATATATTTAAGCGACTTTGGGTACCTAGAAAAGCGCTATATAAATCCCAGTTATTTTTATTATTATATATATGTAAAAAGGTAAAAACAAGAAGGCACATACAATGAATAAATAAGAGCAATAAATAAGAGCAATAAATAAATAAATAAATAAGAGCAATAAATAAATAAATAAATAAGAGCAATAAATAAATAAATAAATAAATAAAAGCAACATGGTTGAAATATGCGCATTTAGCTTTGTATGGCCTTTATAACGTTCATTTAAAATACTACTTGGAAATGTATTTATGACAAAAAAAAACCCGCATTAGACAAAGTCACGTAGAATCGAAGCACGTAAAACCGAGCTGCATCTTGCGAAAAATGAATACCCACATGACAATAACTAATGCTTTTTGTAAAGGACAAAATGTGGCTATTTTTTCCATTGTTAACAATTTGCAAAACTACGTATTAGAAAAGTGTTTAATTTAGGATGTTAAGGATGATTTTGTGCTAGAATTTCATGCAATTAATTATTAAGCATCATATATCAACACCTAACATTTTCCCCGCCCTTGTGAGGGCATTAAATGTTGGCAGTTCTGCCTTCTCGCATGTACACATTCTGTGAGGCTAACGAAAGGAATCCAATCAATCTTTGTCTCGCGTTACTAAATACATTTAAATTTATCAATGTCAAAGCTATAATTTCAAGTGCACTCAATGAAAATTGCTCAGCCTTCCATATTGGTTTCCTAATGCATTTACCCATCACAATGAAGCAGTAAATTGCTATGCACGTTCCCTTGTCTGCATGTTTGTCCAGGCCCATGGCTCAAGAATGGCTCTGGCACATGGGTCGATAATTTTGAAAAATGGCACACGAGTGGACTAGTGTGTGCGTGTGTTCACAGTTATTGTCTGCATTGCATTTCACTTATTAAATAAAACAATCCCAGAAATACACTTTTAATAATGTTGATTAAAATATTCTCCAACAAGAATATTGAGACCTATCAGACATATTGCCATTAAAAAAAAAGCAATCATTTGACCACAATAAAAAAATTCTAAGTGCATTTATGGTGGTAGTGTTTTTGCAGAAAGAATTGTGTGCTTCTCCTGCGTTACATCAGCTTCTGAGAATAAGGATAATAAAAATGTGTGCGTCACATGTGCTACTTTTAAGTGATGTTTATTTTTCTTTAGATTTGCAGCCCTGCTTCCTCAGAGTAATGATAGATGGTGCCTTGCTGTTTCCCTCTCAAGGGAAAGATCTTGGATAATCCCCTAACAGAAGGCCATTAGTTAGCTGCAGAGGCTCTTTGCTTAGCGTCATCCTGTACTGTATTTATGGTCTGATTTGTTTTATGTTACACCTAACAGGTGAGTGTAGCCCTAAGTGACTTTTATCGGGCACAAACAACATGGCGTTTTAGAGAAATGAAAGTGAATGTCTTGTCAATTTCAGTCAATTGTAAACATTCATGCAGGGATGCCATTTAATATTTACATATTTTTTTTTTTCAATGTTTGGTAAATTATTTAAGTGGAGAAACGCGTAGTTTAAAGATTATTTATTTTATTGATGATTTATTAATGTTGAATTTAGATTGACTTAAATAAATAAATAAATAAATAAATAAATAAATACATTTAATATTTAATTTTTTTTCTTTAAATGGAGAAATGTGTAGTTTATTTTATTTATGATTTATTCACTTTGGATTTAGATTGACTTAATTAAATAAAAGTAAATAAATAAATAAAAGTGAGGTCAAACTTTTTTTTTCCCAAATCTAGGTTTAGAATATTTTTTCCGTTTTCTCTCAATGCACATCTCTTTTTTTTTTTGCTGTTTCAGGCTCTCCCACCTTCTTCTCACATTGTACATTGTACATGATCAATTATTCAACGTGAAGTTTTTACAAGACGTCCCACCCACTCTGCTGACTGCACATACTTTTTATGTGTACATAAACACAGCACCTACATGTGTGGGTACAAAAGCCTCATTATAAAACTATTTGAACTCTCAAGCTACTTCCCTTTAAAAGCAGAAACCAAACATTAATAGTTTGATTTCATTGTCCACTTCTTTTTTTGACTACTGATTTTGGTTTACCTTTATCCTTTCTACATCCATCAGTTGGTGTCCATTATTACCGAATATTAATGAGAAATTCAATTTCTCAGGAAGACCAACTAATCTCATAATTCTAATGATCGTGCATTGTTTTGATTTCTATTACCCTCATTGCTTTCCTTACTGAAATAGACATTGTGATGAGCCAGCAAGGGAATTTTAGTAAGGCGTATGTTTAATATACTGTACTGTATATATTGATTTGTAATTTGTGTAAAAGGCACCTCGAGGTACAAGGTTGGCCTCAATCATAAAAGACTTGGTGCCAAGCCATGCATGCACTTATAGTCGTGACTTTGTTAAAAAATTCTGTGGCCTATCTTTCATTCATATGTGTTTGTTTTACCATTTTACCTTGTTTTCGTCCAATATTTATTTTAGCCACAATACACTTCAGTGTACTGACCGACCGTATTTTCCGCATTATAAGGCTACCTAAAAACCTCCAATTTTCTCAAAAGCCGACAGTGCGTCTTATAATCCGATGCGCCTTATATATGGACCAATATGGATTCGTGGATGAGGACTAGTTTATTAAAGTAAGCCTTACGTGTTTATTTTGTGTGTTGTGTGATATTAACCTTTGAGCAACGTTGAGTTATTGATATATTGTTATTGTTTTCACTATTTCAAGTGTTTCTATATTGTGATTGCATTAACGTTTGAGCAACGTTGAGTTATTTATTCTATAAAATGAAGAATGATTTGATTAAAAATCTGACATTGCATTAATGGTGCGCTTTATAGTCCGGTGCGTCTTATATGTGGACAAAGTTTTAAAATGGGCCATTCATTGAAGGTGCGCCTGATAATTCAGTGCGCCTTATAGTGCGGAAAACACAGTACTTAAATAGCACAACAGAATGCGAGTGAAATGTTCATGTAAAAAGGCTTTCTTCTCTTTTTGTGGTCAATTTATGCAGCAGAGTGATCAGAGGTCAGGTTGTAATACTCAAATATTTAACAACCTTGCTGCTTGGTAATTGTTAATCAGACATATCTCAAATGTTGAGTAACCAGTGGAAGTAAAAATGATTGAGGCTCTGTTTAAAAAAAAAAAAAAAGAAAATCCTTTCATTATTATCTTATCTTACTGTCAAGACTATCTTTGCATCAGCTTGCAAGTCTGCATGCTGAGGTGAAGTAAAAATAGCTATGCGTAGATAAAAGAGTTATAAGGATAAAAATGGATCACAAAAGACGTGCCTCGAATCCCTGAAATAGAACGAGAGAAAAAAACGAACGATCACGGTCTCCTTGTCACAATATTTCCTTTGGTGACTTTGACATGTTTCAAGGCTTTGTCAATCTCTTCAACCTGCCGTGCTTGTTTGCTACATTCGCATCAGACTATTTTTTAACTTCATTGTCTTACGCGAGCTATTTACAATGATATAATGTACGGAACAAAGCAAGCGTGGCAAAAAGCTGCGTCCGAAATCAAATCCTCCGGTACATCAACGGCATGCTGTTAAACTGTTCCTCTCTGAAGACACTGCAGAGTAAACAGCAAGCTCATTAGCGATTCTAGGCACGGTGGCCACAGGCAGTTTTCTCTGCGAAACTACTCATTAGCAGTATTGTTTCTACAGCTCAACTGTCTGTTTTAAAACATGCTCTTAATTCCTGTGCAGCCAGACCAGACAACTCCTCAGTCCAGAAACGTGATGTATTATTACGCTGGTCACACAACAGAGAATTGTATAAGATTGGATGATTGTAAAAAAGAATTGTTGATTTATCACGGTTTGCATTGACACCTTTTAGATCACAGGTGTCAAAGTCAAGGCTCGGGGGCTAGATACGGCCCACCACATCATTTTAGGTGGCCGCTGAAGACAAATTGTGCATCTAATTCATTTCAAATTGTTTTAAAAAAAATAGAGATATTGTTAGCAATTTTGATTACCATTAATTTTTTTTTAATAGTTTTTAAACATTTGATTTGATTTCAATATTTCATTTGGAAATATGTGAACACTTTTTATTAGTCTCTGTTTTGAAAACTAGTTCATCAGTTTGTTGTGTAGCCTATACTATATATACAATATGAGACTTTCATACATTTATTTGGGTTGACAATTTTAAGGACCCTTTGAAACAAACTATGACTATGATGTGGCCCGCGACAAAAAATAATTTGACACTCCTGTTATAGATGAAATACAAGCAGTTCCAGGGCAGAGTTCTGTAATTAAAATAGGAAAACTCTGAAGGAATGTGAAATTATGTTTTTTTTTTTCCTTCTACTACTATTTTCGGTATATAGTATTGACTATTAGGAACACTTGAATTCCTTTTAATTTCCTCAAAAATCAACAGTATGCATTGTTATCCGGTGTGCCGGCTTTTCGGTTTGTTGTCTTTAATTGAAATTCCTTCCTATTATGTTTGCGTTCTTATCTACATCCACATCTAATTGCGTGCATGTTTTCGTTCTCTGGAACTGTAAATTCATTAAATGTTATCTGATTCGAATTGTTGTTTTATCCCCGAAATTTAGGCCTAGTCAAGCAAATAAAAATACATGATTCAATGAATTTATATTTGTTGTTGATTGGATCATTTGAAAAGAGTGCAAATAATATATATTAGATATTTCAACCTCTTCCTTCAAAAAGATCTCATCCGCTCAGTTATTTCTCTCCTGTTTTCAGTTCCAAACATCAGAATCTAAGCGGCTAATACAGAATATTTTATTCTCTTGCATCTCCTACCCACGCCTCAACCATATCTGCAGAAAGCACGCTCTCGGTGCAAAGGGGTTTCCCAGTTCAGGCATTCCCTCACTCTCTTATGTTTATTTTACTGCTGATGCAGCGTGACCAGGATTATGCTTTTAACCAAGTCCAAGATGGCCGCCTCCAGCTGCCAGCTACCGCCCTCGCTTTTTTTTTTTTTTCGTAACAGTCTCTCCCTGTGCTACTTCTGAAAGAGGAGAGTGAAATAGCTGGAATTTAAAAATAAATGACCCTTGAGGAGAACAATGTTCTTTCCAAGCCGCATCTGTTGTGCAAAGAAATTTGCAACCATCTGTGAATGCTAAACATGCTAACGATGACTCGTATCAATTTGTCACCGCTGTTAATTGATACAAAGTTTCCAGATTGTATGAATCAAACAATAAAGATGTTTTGATGACTGAGGAATGATTCCAAGTGGTCCGCACTTTTTTTTTTTCTTCATCATTGTAATCAAACCATCAAAACATAATAATTCAAACTGCGAATGGATATGTTATCTCAAAGTAATTCCCAACTGATTCAAATCTGCAGTCTCAGATTTACAGTACTGGCTTAGCACTCAGAGCTAAATGGAAGCCCAGTTAAAGCATGGTAAAAATAAATAATTCAGCACAGTCCCAGTACATATAAATGTCTCCATAATTTATCTTGAACCTGACAGGACTAACCCAGAATCCTGAAATGTATTTTTCCCCCAATAACAATCAGATTTTGTTTTTAGAAATTTTGTTTTTTTTCCTTCATTTTCTTTACCATTTTTCGCTCCTTTGGGCGTTATCTAGCAAAACATTCCCCTTTATTTATTCATTTTTAAATCAGACACTTTTATCTATTTATTTTCATGTTTAAAGATTAATGATAGAACCAGAGGTTTAAAAGCAGATTCTTTTCTTAGTTTGGATGAATGTACTTTCAAGAAATGCAAAAACAGAGCTCTAGTTTATTTTGGTTTGTTCAGTTGAAATAACATCAAACTAGGTTGCCGCATAGTGAACTCGCATCTTTTAATAATCCAAAGGACTACCAGCACACAAAATGACATTAAATGAACGAAAGAAAAAAAAATGACAGAAGAAGCAGCTCTCCCGCTGTTTATTACATACTGAGAATATTCTAACAAGTTCAACTAAAATTTCACATCAACATTTGAGGCCTGTACCACACGTTAATGTCATAATCTGCTTTAATAATCTGCTCACAAGCAATTACAATAATCTTTAAAAGGTCATTACCAAAAGGTCAAAAGTCCTCCCTGGAGATTTCCTTCTCCACTCAACTGTACTAAGAATAGTGAAGAGGCATCACTTGAGAAACTGAACATGATTGACGGCAATCTAATAAAACACTGTAGTGGCATTAAAAGTTGTTTTGTAACTAATGCTTGCATTCTTCATCTTAATTTGTAATAATAATTGTAATGTAATAATTTGTGACAGCTCCAACAATTAGCAGTTATTACAATTGAGGGGGGGGGGAATAATATGTCAAAATACAGTATATATGTATCTGCTCAAGTTATTTACTGTTTGGGAAGTCCGTCCGTCTACACCGATACAATATTTCAAAGCCTGAAAATAGTTTTAGAAAGTAATCCGGCTTAGTTTCTGTGAGGACATAGCCTTAATAAATTGTATTTGTTCTAGTGGGTTGTTTTGGGCTGTTTTGATCAGTTCATAATTCCCATAATTTTGACCAAGTACCATTCCAGTTCAAGTAAAATGTACAAAAAGCACGATAAACACAGAAATGGGTATTTTTCTGCAGTCTGGGATGAAAAGAGCCTCCCAGTTGTTTATTTTTAATGGGTTTTACAGGATGTAGGTCATTTCAAGGGTGAAACCATTTTAGCAATCTTTCGAATTTTCAAAATTAACTAAATTAGATAATGATTCCCAGATGCAAACTAGTAGGCCACAATGAAAAACAAAACCCCAAACTATCATCAGTGTTAAATACAGTCAGTTTTTCTCAGATAAAAGGATAACGGCAACAGAGATGGATGAGGGCTGAAACTGCTGAGCTCCAACATTCACATATTATCCACGCTGCTACAACGTTGCAATCAAAGTCCAGAAGATAAATGAGGGAGAAACTGCAGAGGGAGAGTCAACCATTGATTCCATAGAGAAACAAATCTGTCTTCCTTTATGTTAGCAGGCATAAAATAAATATACAGTAGCAGTCATCTGTGACTGATTGTCTGTTACTGTCAATTCTCAAAACGAGGTACTTTTTGCAGTAGTGAATTTATATGTTAAAGTATTGTATATATTACTAACTTTATTGCGTATGTACTGTATTTGACATCAATGTTGCATCATTTCTGCTTTGCAGAAAAAGCATGCGTGTCCAAATGTGATTTTTGTTTCTTTGGAAATGAACGAGATCTATTATTATGATTATTATCATCATCATTATTATCATCATTATTATTATTATTTTTAAACTCACCGGTCTTTGAGAAGAGCATAGAAAGGTAGAAATGGATAGAATAGGTTTTAGAAACCATTGCCATCCTTGAGGATGATACCAATACATGAATTTAAACACTCAGAATAAAAAAGAATAACTTCTTGAATGGACAAATATGATGTTGGCTAAGGATTTAATTATAGAAAATAATAAAAACCCGGTACTTGGACAGGGGTGTGTAGACTATTTATTCACACTTGCTTCACTGTAGGTGCAGATTTTAGCCTGGATGTGAAGGCCCTGCTCGTTTACATTGCCTACACAAACATTTGAGCTTCACTTCACTCTCTCTCTCTCAATGGTCCTTAGAAATAACTCTTGTTCTCCTAAGTGTTCAGCCCTAAAGTGTAATCAGTCACCACTTTGCCCTCGTCACTCATTAAGGTAAGTGTGTGGTAATCCCCTTTGAAAGTGAAGACATTGCGAAGATCACATTTCCAAAACATATGTTAATTGTGAGGACATCTTCCATCTTAAGTTTGATTGTTGTCATTGACTGGCGAACTAACCAGGAAATTGATCGTTCCTTAAATAGGGAACGTATATATATATATACACACACCGTATTTTTCTGACTATAAGTCGCGGTTTTTTTTCATAGTTTTGATTTATACTCAGGTGCGACTTAAATGTGTAATTATTCACATTACTTACTTGTATAGTTGATCACATATGTATGGGTGTCATACGTATATCAAAATAGAATTTCGACAGCAACATTTATGAAAGAAGCAAGGTTCACAGATGGGCTTTTATTTGGGAGTTAATTGCTTCGTCATCTCCCGCAGATGTGTTTTTCATTTTTAAACAACCTCTGAGCAAGAATGTCATTTGTTGAAGGAAAACAAATAATTACTTGCATGCGCAGTCAATTCTAAAATAGCTCAGTTAGGAGAAATCTCAACATTGTGATGATTTTTGTTTTCACAAATAAGTTGGATGAGTTTGAATCTGGTTAGAATTTTTATGTCATTGGAGGTGTTTGCACGCACATTCAACAGTTGACAAAAAAAAAAAAACTGCGTCACTGCTTTTGAATCAAGGGACGGGCCAAGATTTAAAGCTTAGCTGCAAGAACTGTTTGGCTCAAGGTCTTTTGGGGGATTTGGAGAATAAAAGGAACGCAGACACATTGTACAAGCGGTATCAGTTCATCAACCCAGACCCACACATAAAGCTTCCAAACATTATTGAGTGTGGGCACTCCTAAGAAGCTTAGGCCTTCATGAACTGCATATTTGATTACAGTTGTTGCATGTATTGTTGCAAAAGAATGCATGGAATAAAAATAGAAAATATGGCATACAATTCAAATGTGACATAATTTTTCCACTTTAGGGGAGATCAATCCAGAGGGAAGAATAATTATCATTATTTTTATTATTGAAATAAATCTAGGCATTAATATTGTTATTGTTACTTTTTTTTTGACATTTTTGTTGTGTGGCATTTATCTACATGTAAACGGATATTATATCAAAATTGGGCACTTCAACATATAGTGGAATCCAGCCTGAGGAAAGCTAATCTGTGATTGCTTCTGTCCCATGAGAGTGGATAGTGATACTTTCATGTGTCAGGCTTTAATGCTGAGGTTGGTAGTGAGGAAAAAAATATATTAAAGCGGAAAAATGATTGAGCAAAATACAATGCATTTCAGACATGCAATCTCTTGGAGAAATTCAATTTTGCCCTTGACTTAGCAGGAACACAGGAGAGCTGCATATTGAGTGCATTAACATATGTTCCACTTTAATGAGAAGGACAGATGGTGGGTCATTATTTGGGGTTTTAGCTCTTGTGACTTTGGAGCAAAGAGAAACTACTGACCAAACGGGATGGAGGGAATAAAAGATGGGGCAAAAGACACAAACGCAGCAAGAAGAACTGAATTGAGAGTATTGTACCACTGGGAATAACGTACTTTCCGGACTATAAGGCGCACCTAAAAACCCCAAATCTTCTCAAAAGTCGCCTTATAGTCCGGGGCGCTTTATATATGGACCAAATTCCTAAATTTAAACTGGCCCGAAGCATTGTGTCATGAAATCAATCATAAGTGGCCCACTGAAGACTATGAATCATGAATCAAAAAGACTATGCATCATTATTTTGTGATTATAAAGTAATTTGTTGCGTCTGAAATTGAAATAAAAAAGATAAAATGGAGAATGATTTGATTTAGATTAAAAATCTGACACGATGCATTAATGGTGCGCCTTATAGTCCGGTGCGCCTTATATAAGGACAAAGTTTGAAAATGGGCCATTTATTGAAGGTGCGCCTTATAGTCAGGTGCGCCTTATAGTACAGAAAATACGGTAATAACAAAAAATCATAAACTACCAATCGTAATTACCATGTGACTGAAATGACAACAAGGTGATAACATTAATAATGGTTAAAAAAAATTCTGTCACCTGAAGTAGTTATTGCGAAGCCACTAGCTTGTCAATGTTTATTATGCCTGCCCTTGACACAGCACGGCCTCACATTAAGTCATCAAACCAAAATGAAACTGTCACTTGCTAACACATTTGAAACGTTTATACTCTTATTCTTTTATATGATGTTTCTGTGGGCGATGCACATATGCAAATGAGCCCTAACTGTGACACTGCGATGGAAGCTCACAGAAACTTGCAAATCGCCATGAATAAACAAATAACTTTGAAAAGATGGCCAGCATGCCACTGTCACAAAAGACACACACATCTACACACACATTTTGTAAATTGCCTTCCTCTAATGCCCCCTCAATGCACTCACTGTGTATAATGAGCTCAACTGGCTGGTGAATATGAATGACTGAAGAAAGATAACACACAATCTAACATTGAGTAACAATAATCAGTGTCAACTGAGCTTCAATTTGTTTTGTGGCTGTCCTGTTCTTTCATAATGAAATTATCCCCATTTATTGATGAGTTTATTTTATGAAATTGCTGTCACTATAAACTGTGGTCTTGGAAACTCCCTGCTTATTATTATTATTTTTTTTGTCATTTGCAGCAAAGGTCAAAGCAATTGACAAGAAAAATTAACTTATTTTATTTTTCACTTAAACGATGCTCCAGTTTTTTTTTATCTTGATCACTAATAACCGTTTATTGTTTTGCAGAACTCTCTGCACCGGGGTAATCATGACAACCATAAACATGAATACATACTTAACGTCATCACAACCAATCAATTCTGCCGATACCGTGATTAACACTAAGTGCAAGTACAGCAGAAAAAAAAAAATACGTGCAGATTGACATTTCCCTTGGCGAACATGTTTGGTACTCATCTATATTCTGATTTAAAATGCAGCTTGAGACACAGCAATTCTTTTACGATCCTGTTTGAAGAGCATTTTAACATCAGTGAATGAAAATGAGTTTACAAAGAGTGCCTTGCAGCTTTGAAGAATTATCAACGACGACAATTGTTCAATGTGCAGCAATGTTTTATAATTGATGAATGTACTTGTCAGGGGTAAAATGCTGCTTCCCTCAACGCCATTGATTTTTTTTTTTTTGCTTCTACAGTCTACAAGTCCTCTGCTCAGAAATTGGGACAGCAGGATAAAACCAATTGCAACACGGCAGTCCCTCCCCAAAAATTCTGCTTCCATTATAGGAATGCAATTCAACACTTAGAATATACAGTATTTCATTTTAGTACTTTGAAACTCCAGTAAATCCACATTCTATTTCCCCACACAGTGAAAAAGCATTTTCCATTTTGCGATTACTCGGTGTAATGTTATGGAGCGGAAAAGGAGAGTCCAAGGTGAACATGGGAAAGTCCATGTATCATTGCCTAGCTACTATCTTCAGAGCTGTTCATGAGCCACCAGTCCCTAGTAAAAACAAATTGCTGCACTTCACACTTCAGTAGAGAGAAGCAGGCCTTTGTGTTATTAAATGTGCATAAAGTTTGTGGTCAAGTATACAGACGCTAACTATACATACAAAGAAAGAATAGAAAGAATGTGTGAAAAATAAATTTGAGAAAAGATGTGCATGGAGATTATTTTATTCGTTCATCTGTTCATTTGTATATTCACTTACCGTATTTTCCGCACTATAAAGCGCACCGGATTATAAGGCGCACCTTCAATAAATGGCCCATTTTAAAACTTTGTCTATATATAAAGCGCACCGGATTATAAAGTGCATAGAATAAATACCTCAACGTGGCTCAAACGTTAATGCACTCACAATATAGTAACACTTGAAATAGTGAAAACAAGAACAATACATCAATAACTCAACGTTGCTCGAACGTTAATATCACAACACACGAAATAAACATGTAAAGCTTACTTTAATAAATTAGTCCTCATCCACGAATCCATATTGGTCCATATATAACGCGCACCGGATTATAAAGCACACTGTCGGCTTTTGAGAAAATTGGAGGTTTTTAGGTGCGCCTTATAGTGCGGAAAATACGGTATTCATTTGTTCATTCGTTCATTCGTTCCCATTGCAAGAAGAAATTTAGAAAAAAACAGACTTTTACAGTTGTGGAAAAATTAAGAGATTGATGTATCATTATGTTGCTTGGACATAATTTGAATGAATCGTTTGGCAGAGTGCAAAATGATGGTGATCATTCCGACCAGCTGTTAGCTAGCTAGCATGAGATAAAAGCAGGCTATGGGTTTATTCTTGATTGTTGACCCAATCATGTCCATGGTGATCAAAATTTTATTCCCAATGAGAGGGGTGTCTTATGTCACTTGATAATCCAAGATTTCAGATTTCTTTTGTGTGTGTGTCTGTCTAATTAGCACTAGTAGCACAAAAAATACTTTAGATGGATGGATCCTGTTTGATCCTCTGTTTCCCTTTTATACATCTGCAGGAGTCCTGCATTCTCTTTCTCCCTGTGGGATCTCGACGGTTTGTGTCTGTTGTTGCTGGACCATTACCCAAATCCATGTTGTCAACGTGGCATGTGAGCTCTAACTGACAGCAGGTGCTTGCATGTGAAAGCAGCATGCTTTTGAAATCTTCACTGCAGGGCAGATGAGCTCATGCATGCCACCAGAGAAAAGTGGAAGGGTTTTACATGGTCAACAGGGGGGAAAAAAATAAGACACAAAAGCCACAATAGGAAAAAATACACTGCTCAAACTCCAATGACAGCAAATGAGATCCATTAGCTCATATGAATGGGCCTCAAAATCCCCAAAAAGGCAAATGGAGGAGAACGTGAGACCAGACGAGAAAAACTCTCATTTGTACTATGAAAAGAAATTCATATTAGTTTGCTTGATTGACAATGGGCCCATTACTATGCACCATTATTTTATACACACAACTTCAAATGTAGGCAAAAAAAAGTCTGACAGCACATTAAAAATTAGGCATACAAGCTTCTTTTAAACAATATGTACAAACTTCTAATAGCAGTAAATGGGTATTAATAGAGCCTTGCAGTTGACTGGGGAGCTGGTCCATCACTCTTGGTTGAATTTTTGGAAATGTAGCTATAACGCAGAAAGTGCGAATGATAAAAATATAATATTATTGTAAATATTATAGTATATCATATACTATATGTACATTATATTACCGTATTTTCCACACTATAAGGCGCACCTAAAAAAATCAGATTTTCTTAAAAGCCGACAGTGCGCCTTATAATCAGGTGCGCCTTATATATGGACCAATATTGAGCCACTACACCAGGCGTGTCCAAAGTCCGGCCCGCGGGCCAAATGTATATATCTTATATATGGACAAAGTTTTGAAATCAAAGTCAAAGTCAAAGTCAAAGTCAGCTTTATTGTCAATCTCTCCACATGTCACAACACACAAAGAGACCGAAATTACGTTTTTCTCTATCCCACGGTGACGAGACACATACAAATGGGCCATTCATTGAAGGTGCGCCTTATAATCTGGTGCGCCTTGGACAAAGCTTTAAAATGGGCCATTCATTAAAGGTGCACCTTATAATCCGATGCGCCTTATAGTGCAGAAATTACGGTACATTATAAAAACTGACTTGATTTGTAAAAAATTACATTACGAACTTCATTTGAACTACAAGTAACAAATTAATTGTTGCTGTAAACTGTACATAATTAAAACCACATTTAATGCGTTTCACTTAAGTTTAAGTGGTTGGCGCTGAGGTCAAGGTGCATGAACAGGACAAACCTTGAGATGAGTATCGCAGAGGCAAAGGACACAGGAAGCTGCAAGCTTGATGCTGTCATATTGGAAAATCTTTTGTATGAATATGAACCTGGCCCTGACATAATGGAAGAGATAACTCACTAGGGGATAGGATGCAGGGACAGCTTGAAAATAATGACAAGGCCATATGAAGGACAAATGTCATTCATACTGTCGTCGCTCTTTCCCTCATCATGTCTCAGCATGGCTACTCCTCATTACATAGATATTGATTTAGCTATTTTGAGAAGGCTCTGGGATCTTTTTGCTGGTCTGTCCTCAGCACGCAGATTAAATACATTATAGTTTATCAGCAATCCTGAGCCTTGCTGAGTCTTTTTCTGTCTGATGGGTCATCTTCCATTGTCCTGTTACACAACACTGACCATGCCAAGAGGTCGGACATTTTGTACTCTCCTCAAGACTCATTTTGTAAGAGAGAAAGATGCCAAAAATGGAATTACCCCAACCCAAGAGCGTGTTTACAGCATCCATTTTTCCGTTATTAATGTACTTGAAATCAAATCCATTCAATCAAGGCTGATTGAAGATGATTTAGAGGTCTGTTCTTTAAAAAAAAAAAAAGAAAAAACTACATTTGCAAAATGCCAATATTTTGGTGACTCAGAAAAATTAAGAGGTCATAAAGCAATTTTTAAAAATCTGAGCTACAGAAAGTAAATCAACTATCTAAACATTTTGACCAACAATTTATTTATTTATTTATTTATTTATTTATTTATTTATTTATTTATTTATTTATTTATTTATTTATTTATTTATTTATTTACGATTGTTTAATTTTGTTCCATTAAGTTTAACATGCGTTTCTAGAAATATTTGTGTATTAGCTATACACAAAATTCAACAAGGATGGACGCACTAAGCACACAGTGATACTTGGTGACACACACACACACTTTCTCTGTGCTGGACAAAGGGCGTGAAAATGGATTCCAGATAAACTCAAGCTGATTTTTGTGTCTTGCAATAATCCATTAATCCTTTTTTTCACGATTTTAATTGTGTTGGTGCTTAGGGACGTAGGGCAAGTAGATCATGTCGAAGCGGTTTATCATTTCAAATTTTGATTTGCTTAATTAAAATCGAAAGTATTCTTTGGTCCTTGTAAATTGCTGATAGAGAACATGGTGACGTGGAAAACCCTCTATCGTCATGACACATGGGGACAAGTGACATTGCGGGGAAGGGTTGGTTGAGGGTGACACAAGTTGCATGCTAAAGAGAAGATGAGAGGAGGAAGGGGGATGAAATTATATTTCGTCCAACAACACTTTTGAATGCAGGGGTGTCAAATTCATTTTTGTCCCGGCTACTGATGAATAACTAGCTTTGAAATCAGAGACTGTTCAAATATTTTAAAAAGAAAAATTGATAGCAATATCTTTAGTTTTTAAAAGTGAAGACAATTAGCAATTTTAGTATTGACGCATGACCACAATTTGTCTTCACGGGCCACATAAAATGATGTGACGGACCGTTTCTGGGCCCCCGGGCCTTGAGTTTGACACCAATGATTTATGGTAATTAATCAACGGCTCACATAAGTTAGCATCACATTCATTTCCACAGAATGCTTTTCGGAGTGAGCTCATGAACTAGAGAGGAGAAATAAAAAAATAAAATAAAAATTGACCAAGAACTGCAATTTTGTTCTGACACAAGACCTTTTGACTTCACTTCATCACACATCTTACGTTCTGCAAAACTCTACACAACCATGCTATCAACAGATGTGTCAATCACTGGATGGGTGTCAACTTTAGGTCACCGGTGATTTCACCTTTGAACTCAATTTCATTTTATGCTATTCACTACGGAATTGATGGAGCAATTCGAGTCATTGGTATTTTTCGAAAGTTACTCGACTGCTGCATTTGGACTGAAGTATTCCTCATTCTTACTTCACCGCAAATGTTTCTGTGATCCTTTTTTGGAACAGATTAATTCTATTTTCATCCACTTGAATGGGGAAACGTTCTTTCACTTTCACAAAAAATGAAGTTTCTATTGATTGACTGAGATTCCAAATCACCTCTGGCATTATTTCTGAAAATGTTTCCCTTACTACAAACGTTTTATTTTCCAATTATAAATAAATATAATGATTTAAATCCATCAGATACTTTAAATCTCTCCAACAAACTATAATTTTGCTGTCACTGACCATTATCAAAACCCCTCTTGAAGTCGCTTAAACACAAATATCATACAATTATAGTTTTCTCATGATGTCACCCAGTGAGGCTTAAACATAAACACATGATGTCATGTTGAAGCTTTGATTTGTTTTTGTGTCATAAACACACCTCAAGGCAGAAAAAAAGTTGTCTAAAACAGAATTATCGATAACACAAAATGAATCCTGTGATTCCGATTGGTATCCAAGATATTGATTGATATCCAACTTCTACAGTTAGGTGAGCTTTATTGATCTTTATGTCAATAATGAGCTAATAAGAGTAAGATTTTGTATCAGAAATACTATTTAAATATATATTAGGTAATGCTACTAATGTATCTGACTTAAGACATCAGAGTATTTTTGTTCGTCGATCAAAGTGCATTTCATTAATTACACAGTTGTCCAGACTATGGCCAAAGATGCATTGGCAGAGGCGGGCTGTTATTTTGATGAACTCAACAAACTACGTGCACTCGACCCAGACGTCAGCCAAAAGACGTCGGAGCTCAGAGAAGACTGCAAAGATTTTTGGGACAAAATTGTACAGTTTTTGAAGATTATCGGAGGGCTTATGGACTTGGTGGATGAGTTGGCAAATGAGACAGAGCGAGAAAAGTTGAAGGCTCTTGGAACGAGAAACCTGCTGAAGTTTGTGGCAAACCAAAGGGAGGCCCAGCAGCAGCAACTTTTAGCTCTTATTACAGAAAAGATGATGCAACTTAAGCGATATCGTGTTGAGTATGAGACCCTTTTGAAAGTAGAAGCAGAACAAAATGAATTTATTAATCAATATATTTTGCAGAAGTGATGTTAAGATGGAGAAGTAAATTTACGCAAAACGCCCAGTTTGGCTATGTCTGGAAAATAAATGTGTGGTAAAAATATTGTAAATAAATGAGTGTAATAAATTAGTAATATATTAGTGGTTTGGCATACTCTCAACTTCTCCAATTGTATTTATATATATTTTTTTATCAGATTATTTTTTTGAATCAAATACTGTATGCTAGATAACCCACCGCCGTTAATTAGATTTTTTTCTATATTGTTCTATATCATCATTAGCTCTTTATATGCGTAAAGTGTGTATTTTTTTTCTTTAATATTATGGTCATTTGGAAAAAAAAGTTGTGGCCTATTTAACAAATGATTGCTGCTCATCTGACACAATACATCACAGACCTTTAGAGTACAACTATATATTTCTTTGCTAGCTACTACAACTGTTGTTAATTTCGAAATCAATAAACGAAAAAATGTTTTCCTCGTTTAGAATTCTAATTCAAATTTTGCTAACTTTTTGCACCGGAGGTAAACTATAATCTTGTATTTTTTTTTTTTCTGCACTTGCTTTCGCCGTTAGATCTTTTCATGTGGGTAGGCGGCGGAAGAAACCCAAAAGGGGAATTGTAGTGCTTGTGCACAACTTCAAATCTAATCCTTCAGGGCGTTGTTAGTATGCACTGCATCTGTAGATTTTCAAAGCATGCTATGCATAATGCTGAGGTGTTAGCTCAAGTGTTCTTCATATAGTTCCAATATCAATTATTAACCCACTGCATGCATTTCCCACACTCTGATTCAAATAATCAGATAATCAACACGGTTCTGCAGAAGCTGGATAACGATCCTGATCATTTCCCACATCAGAATCCAAACATGACTCCTTAATTCTCACCATTTTTTTCTTTTTTATGCAATAATTCAACGCTTCTCCGTCCATGCCCTCATACTTTATCTGGCTGGTGTAGAGAAGAATTAAATGACACTCCGATTTAGATCTTCCTGATCTGCATAGAGATTTAATGTGACAACAGGATGGCCTGCATGGTGAATGAGTGTTTCTTAATATAATCTGACTGTAGAGAAGAGCAGCAGGATTGTCTCAAAAATATTCACATCTTTAAACAGTTCCACAAAAGTAATAGGTCCAAAAATTGCAATAGATTCTTCAGAGGTGGGACGTTCCCAACACGTCAAGGATAAGGTTTAATCAAGATTCAGATTCAAGAGTTTTTTATTCGCCATGTTTGAGCGTGCCAAACAAGGAATTTGACTTCGGTAGAAACACACCCTCTGTTCAACATTTAGGTGACTAACAACATTCAGGACATGTGAATAATGCAAAAACAGTGTAGACAAATTCAAGAAGGTGTGAGGAGCAGGATGTTATTCACAGTAATGTCTCTGAGACTCTATGAGTGGTGTGAGTTCATCAGAGCAACAGCCTGGGGGAAGAAGCTGTCTCTGTGTCTGCTGGTTTTGGCGTACCGAGCTCTATAACGCCGTCCGGAGGGGAGTAGTTCAAACAGACTGCAACCCGGGTGAGAAGGGTCTGTAGAGATGTTCCTTGCCCGATTCCTGGTCCCTGACTCTAGTCAATAAACCAGTTAGCCAAATAAGTGAGGTGACTGACAGACACGTTAGCACTCAGCAGTATTAGCATTGATTGCAGGTCATTCAAATAAAAACAAAAGTCTCAATTCACACACCATAGCGGTAAATAAGTGTTTTATTTTTTGATAACAACGACATCCTGTGAGGATGAAAACAAATCATTTTACATTGTGGCAAATCTTTCAATACTATCGAATGGACAATTAAAAAAATACTCATTGTGCATACATGTCATCAGGGTGGCTTGCTTTATGTACCCACCAATCTAAAATATGCATGTACTGTTCACTTGATTAACAGAAGTAGTGGGCTGCTGACTAGGGTCCTTCTTGGTGTGTTTATTCCAATTGGAGAGTCAATCACTCAACTTGATTATAGCCAATGCAGTATATTTAAATTGCACAGAAAATATATATTGTTTATCTGGGTTGTACTGTTTTTTTTTTTTTTCAAAGATTCAAACAATTGTTCAGTCAATTAATTCTCCAGTTCATGCAGCTCTAACGAGTGGTGAAATTTTCCCTCTCGGCATCATGCATGGTGCAAGTGCAACCCACCCAGCACGAAATCTCCGCACAAGGTTTACCCCCCGCAACATGCAAGGGGGGGCGTTGTTTTACCACCACGCTTGTATTGCCTGTTGCCGCTACAGCTGCCCAGACACTACTTCCTCCACCCGTTCCGTTGCCATCTTGCACTCATACAATTAAACACACGAGTACCGCAAACATGCGTGCAGCCAGACGCACATGCACACGCGCATCCACATTTCACACCGCCGCCACTCGTCACTGGCGCTAGTCAAGTGGACACGCGCGGCTCCCCCCCACCCCCCTTTCCCCGCCCCCCCTTCCACACGCAATGGCTTGAAATGATCAAACGGATTCTTCTGGAGAGGCAGATGAAGATGAATGAATGACTATTCGATTGTCGCTATAACTCTCCGCGCGTCTTGCGGACGAATTGCTGCAATGCTGTCTTTCCAGGTGTGTGTATGTGTGCGCGCGCGTGTGTGCATGGCGTTATTTCTCTTACGAATTGGACCGAGCCGGGAAACGCGAGTCTGATGTCACATGTGCTTCATCGGAGGAGACGGAGCATCTGCAAGCTGGATTTTGTGGAGGATGCTGCGGCAAGTGATACACAGAGGGCTCAAGGCTTCCTTCTACTGGTTAGGCTTATTTGTTAGCAGACACCCCGTTTTCTTTCTCACCGTGCCCGCGGTTCTCACCATCATTTTCGGATCTACGGTACTGAGCCGATTCAAGCCAGAGACGGACCTTGAGCTGCTGGTGGCACCGACGCACAGCCTGGCCAAGATTGAGCGAAGTCTGGCCAACAGCCTCTTTCACATCGACCAGTCTAAGCACAAGCTGTACTCGGATTTACACACCCCGGGTAGATATGGTAGGCTGATACTGCTGGCCAAGTCCGGGGGGAACATCTTGGAGGTGGCCGATCAGGTGTTGCAAGTTCACAAGCAAGTGTTGGATTTGCGAGTCAACTACAAAGGATTCAACTACACCTTCGCGCACCTCTGCGTGCTGAGCCACAGAGACAAGAGCTGCATGCTGGATGATATCATCACCATCTTCGAAGATATCAGACAGGCGGTGCTTTCCAACAGCACTTTCCACAAGGTGCCCGTCAGCTACCCCAACACGACGTTAAAGGTGAGTCGGAGTCATGCGTTGGATTAAAAGCAACCAGGCCTGTTGTTAACCTGCACTACGCACTCTCCTATTAAAAAAAAAAATACTTATGATGGTGCAGAATGCAAATTGGCATCCAGATTTTCTGAATGAATGCAGCATTTGCACTATGGTGGGCTGTGCATTGGTCCACGGTGTAGCAGTATATGAGGGGAACCCTCTCCATAAGCCAGACATCTGCACGAGCTTTTCTAGGTTTCATCTTTCCATGTTTTGGTGCAGGTGAATTGATTGTTCCCATTGGGTGTTCATCTTTCCACACACACACACACACACACGGGGATATCCTCTCCTTTTTTTTTTTTAATGCAGTGGTTCCCTCTTGCCATCTCCAGGCAACACATGCATGACTGCAATTGCTATCAGACTCCATGAGAATTAATTTTCCATCTTTCCTTGTGACCTCATTCTGCACTCATGCAGCTTGGAGTCCCCAATCTGCAACAATTGCTAATTGCCTATTTTTTTTATTTTTTGGGGGGGGGTAATGCAGCAGTGCTGTTGCAGTGTATTTACTTGCTGCATCATTCTAGGTGCATTTAAAAAAAAAAAAAAAATTACTTATAGTGCCCTTCATGGCACTTTGGCTGTGAAAAAGAATTATGAATGAAATAGTACAGTATTTGGACAGTTTGCTTATCGATCCATAAATTCAAATCAATATATGATTTACTATATCATTTGTTGTTTTAGTCGACACAAGAGGGGAAAACATTCCCAGCGTCTAACTCCAAAAGTCAGCTGGCTCCAGCTTTCTGAATGAGGACAAGCGGTACAGAGAATAGATCGATGGATTCCTTGTCCTTCCGCAAAATCTTTTGTCTCAGTTGCCAGGCTCGGATAAACATAGCAACGTGACGCCATTTTGGGGGTATTTCTAAAAATCTTCTGTTTACACTAGTTCAGTCAAGTTTTTATAGGGCAAGTGGCAATAATTTGGTGCGTCGTTGTCTCTGAACTTTGACCTGTTCCTGTAATTGGGATAAGTACGGGCCAATCAGTGAAGGGTTGCAAAACGGTCAAGGAGCTACGTTGAAAACTTAATCGATTTTTATTGCTAGCGTGAGACCATAGACAAAACACAGACATAAACGAAATGTCTTTCTATTATACAGAAAGAAGGAGTCTGTCTTCAAGTGCCTACTTCAAACTGTAGACGTGCTTCAGCCATGTCGAGGATCTCGTACGCAAGGAAATGAAAGAAGCTCCTTTGATTGGCTGAAGCAGCCGAGCCTTGCCTCTTGCAGATTTGCTGGCCTGTTCTCGAAATGACCAATTATGATCAACCCCACTTCCAAGCAGAGCAGAAGTTACACCAATTACAAAAGAGATCCCTTAAATGATAGATGTCAAACTTAAGGCCCGGGGACCAGATACGACCCGTCACATCATTTTCCGAGTTATTGCTAGCAATTTTTATTATCATTCCCCTTTTTAAAATATTTTAACAATTTTTACTAGTCTCTAATTTCATAACTACCGTAATTTTCGGACTATAAGTCGCACCGGAGTATAAATCGCACCAGCCATAAAATGCCCAAAAAAGTGAAAAAACAACAACATATATATGTATATAAGTCGCTCCTGAGTATAAGTCGCCCCCCCACCCAAACTATGAAAAAAAAAACGCGACTTATAGTCCGAAAATTACGGTAGTCAGTTTGTTGTGTAGCCCATACTGTGTATAATATAAGGCGTTGACACTTTCAAGGCTTAAATTATTAAAAGAATGACTTACTGTCATTTGTCTATTAGAATCAAAACATGCAGTGCCATTGTCGAGTTATGTCTTTTTTTTTCTTTCAGTTTTTCCAGGAACTCTTTTTTTTTAAATGGTTTGTCACATGACCAAGTATCCACAAAGTTATTATGATATGTCGACGTTTGGCCGTGATGTGGTAGATCTGTCGAACTGCAGGCACACCTGTTTTTTTTAGTGGTCGACCTCCTTATATATACATTTAGACATTAGCACAATTATATATAGAAATGAATTTGTTGTTTCTTAAATAAATGAATTATTGAGTTGTCATTTCAGGAACAATGGGTTTGCTGGTTAAGCATTATTAAATATACGCATATTTTTTTTCTACAGCACTCATTTAACTATGGTATGTCTCTATCAAACGCAAAAGGACTAAGAAGCACAATAAACATCTCAACTAAATGACATGGTAGTTGAGGTGTGAAGTTAGTCTGTGGTTTCATCCAGCGTGCACACCACAAGGAACCGTCAGTGGTCCTGGCTGATATATGTGTATGCAGGGTACTAAAAGAATGGATCCGCTGTCCATATGTGTACAAGGCAATAAAAGCAAGTCAAGAGCACCCTTGAATATCACATTAACCTTTCCAAAAAAAAAGAATTTAATTCATATGAATCAATATACTCTCAGTGGCAATGGTATGATGAGATTCAATACAAACAGGTTGCCTTGATGTAAAATAAAATATTTTAAAATAGTGGCAAATAGTTTTTATCCATGTTGTACACAATAAACATATTTCATGTCGGGACCTCAGCCAGAAACCAAAAAGGGAAGATAATATTTTGAATGGGTGATTAGTTAATCAGCAGTTGAAGTCAAAAATACTACTTTTTTTTTTTTATGGGACCAATTGAAGTAACCAATATATTAGGCACAGCTCTCATGATTCAGTACACTGTTTATTTCAATTTATTATTTCCAGGGTTAGATGTTGTATAGTTGTTGTCACATGCTTATCATAAAACACATACCTTGCTCATACCTTGTTGGAGATGGAGGAAGAATGTCCGACATGAAAGCAAGCATTGCAGAGGTAGAGAAGCGATAGCAGGCAAGGAGAGGCAATGACAGGCAGCTAATCCAAACTGTAAGCTTGAAGCAGTAAAAAACTATATCACAACTATCTTCTTGGCTAACTGAGACTGACTAAGGCAGCAGGGAGCAGCCTTTTTTACCTGAACAGGTGCCGGATCAGGTGACTAACCAAAGGCTGTCAAAATAAAAGTCCAAGGCTAGCAAATTTTAACCAAAGTTCAAAATAAAGGTCCAGCCAATCCTAACCAATATGTATATATATATATATATATACTGTATATACTTAGGATGCCATCTTTGTCGATCAGTGAAATCAGGGATGAAACCTGCTATTGGTTATTATTGTCATGCTTTGCTGCTCAACAAAGTACTGCAAGTAATTTGATGACGTGTCCTTTTAACCGCTTGCAGGATGGTCGAGTGTCCTTCATCGGTCATCAACTGGGAGGCGTGTCCTTCTCACCCAACAGCCGGGACCAACAAGTCAAGTTCGCCAGTGCTGTCCAAATTACCTACTACCTCCGCAACAATGGACCTGTGGTGCAGGATGCCATTGCAGAGCGCTGGGAGAATGAGTTCTGCGCCCTGGTCACTCGGCTGTCAACTGCCGAAGCTCCTCACGGACCAGACCAGCTCCACATCCACTCCCTCACCTCCTTCAGCTTGTGGCGAGACTTCCATCAGACAGGTGTGCTAGCCAAAGGGGAAGTGTTGGTTAGCCTGGTGCTGGTGCTCCTGGCTGCCACCATATCCAGCTCCATGCGGGACTGTTTGAGGGGGAAACCCTTCCTAGGCCTCCTGGGGGTGTTGACCATCTGTATTGCCAACGTGACAGCCGCAGGGATCTTTTTCATATCAGATGGCAAATTCAATTCGACACTCCTCGGGATTCCATTCTTTGCTATGGGTAAGTATGACTATTTCATTTTATGCTGATATAATTGTTGAGCGAGATAATATGAAATCCAGATTCCTTTTAGTGCTTTCAATTTTCTTTAAACTTTTAGAGGTTTTAGCTATCCTGCAAAACAAAGTTTTATTAATATCGAATACAATTTTATCAAAAGAAATTGCTCGGTGTCACATTGATTCATTCATTGATTTCTTTTTCTTCCACTAAGATCAATAGTAATTGTTTCGGGGTTTTCGTAAAAGCAAAACATGTTACAGTCAAGGAGGTGCTCATTCACCCATCCCAGCCATATTCATTCAACTTTTTAGAGTTAGCTTTTCTTTTTTCATTTCATTACTTTTCTTTTAAATCTATTGAAATCTGTTTGTAACTGACTTTAAATCTAAAGCTATAAATCTGTGATTGTGTATTTTTTGTCACATCCATAAGATACTGCCTAGATACTGGTAAAACGGCTAAATTTAAAAATAATAATAATAATAATAATAAAAAGATTACAAAAATAAATATTTGCTTATTCACCCTGCTGGTACAATTAACCCCTTCAAGTTGGGATCAAGTTGGTTATTATTATTATTATTATTATTATTATTATCATTATTATCAACACTGCAGGCCGCAAAAATCCCAACTGTGATTTTGGCACAGTTTTTTCCACAATCCGTTTCGTTTCAGCCCTGATGAATGAAGTTTAAGCAAAATATAGGAAAAGATGGATTAACAAACTTCTTGCGACCAAGAGCGAGGAGGTGTAGTCAGGATGGTTTGGAGAAAAAGGAGCAAAGGTCAAAAAAAGTCATGTACAGGGAATAAAAACATGGCAACAACATATTGCGAGAGAAAATGATGGAGAAGGAGACGGACGAGGAAACGGAGAGGACTTGATTAAGTCTGTAATTTTATGTGACAGGACCTTAGAGACAGCAGATGTCCAGACTCCTCCCTGGAGGCTCTGACTGACACATTCTCCTCCTATCGCTGTATCAACGTCACATCAGGCTTGCCAACTGAAATGGACACTAGCTTTTTTTTTTCTCCTCACTTGAGGGGCCAATCTACTAATGTGGGCAACCCATGTTGAGACTTATTGTATATTTTCCTATTTTATTAGTGAGGAGAAATCCCCGCAAGGGCTAACTACAGTATTCAGAACATCTTGAATTTGGCCTAGTTCATTGAAAAAAAAAAAAAAGTTTCTAGTTTTGTGTTAATGAGTTAGCCTGCAGCCACAGCAATATGTTGACTGCGATTGTGATTTTTTTTTTTTTTTAGCAGAGCGCAGGGACACATTTCAGAAGTATTCCCTATTGTTGTGTGTTCATTTGTGGTTGCGCAAGAAGAATTTTCCTCCTGGCTGTTTTGTTACCGACACCAGGCACGTCAGATTTTTCCACCGGTATTTGTATTTTTTAAAAACAAAAGAACATGCTTGAAATTTTATATCAGCGGCAAACATGTTATTGTTATACTTGTAATATTCATTTATCTAGTCCAATTTGTGTGGCAGAGTGGCGAATGTTTCTTTTTTCAGAAAAGCACTCAATTAAGCAAAAGCATTTTCTTAGTCTTGGTGGGTTTAAAACGAGTTTTGCAAAATTTGCCCCCATCTGAAAAAGCAATTTGTCATTTAATGCTCATTATCAAATCCTCTGTTGAGGCTTCGGAAGTATATTGCTGGGTTTTTTTGCAGCAAGACACATAATCCCAATTTATTCTTCATATTTGTGTCATTATCAGTGATAACATAGCAAAAAAAAAAAAAAAGTAGCCATACCATTTCATTGTGTAGTGTAGCGTTGGGATTCAACTGCTTTTACTTTTTCTTCAGATGTTTGAGCTGCATATTGAAAATATGTCTGGACAAAATGCAATCTCGCCATAAATAAGGTCAATTGTCACTTGACTCTTTTTGCCAGCGACTAAAAAGTTGGATGTAGTAGGATAAGTGCAGTGAAATGAGTGCTGGTCCACTTGGCTGCATCAAAAAGCAGTATTTTAATACTGTTTTAATAACACACACACACACATATATTTTCTGGATTTCTGCAACCTGTTGCTAAGGCATGTACTGGAGTTATTGGTATGAAGAGTAGAGGTTTCAAAATTAATCGATTAATCAACAACAAATTAGTAAATTAATGACCTTGTATTTTACCTGATTAATCATTTCGAGCCATTGTGTAACTAAAGATTGTCCAAATTGATCATTTCAGGCTTTCAAAAGTAATAATGATCTTATTTCTCTAGTTCTACATACAAGCATTTGTGTTTAATCAAAATAAAACAAACATCGACTATTGTTTTGGAAAACAATGACCTTCCTCTGTGATATTAACATTTTTTTATCATTAAATAATACAAAAAATGGTTAAGAAAAAGTCATTGAGAAAAGTGTTTTTAATACACTTTGACGCAAATAAAACTGGATCTGATTATTCGATTAATTGACGGAATTGATAGGATGATGGAAAAACAAATTCGATAGTGACAGCCCTAATGGAGATATTCTTTTCAACCATACAGAGAGGAATATACCGTATTTCTCGGAGTATAAGTCGGATTTCATAGTTTGGGGGGGGCGACTTATACTCAGGAATGACTTATATGGGAAATTATTGATCTTGATCATTAACATATTACTTACTAGAATAGTTGATCATTTCACATGTTGCAAGTTTTCGCCCAGCATATGGATGGCTTCAGCTGGTTATTCAAGGACACCAGTTTCTGAAGATGGATGTTGCCACTGTGATTTTAGCGCAATGAATCAAATTGTATTGTGAGACGTGCGTACTGAGTTATTGCCAGTTTTGTGTTGAGTGCTTGCCATTGTCATGGTTGGATATGGATGCACTGTTGCCCGGATGAATCACAGAATAATTCATTGGATGCCTTCCATTCTCAATCTGCAATCAAGTTTAGGCCATAGAGTACAGGAAGTACATCAACACATTAGGCAGAACAATAAATCAAATTATTTTTAATGTGATTCAACAGCAAAAGAAAAATATTGCTCTCTGGTTCTTATTTTTATTTATGAGCTTAATTCAGCTAGTGGTAGAGTGTCCGCCCTGAGACTGGAAGGTTGTGGGTTCAAACCCCGGCCCGGGTCATACCAAAGACTATAAAAATGGGACCCATTGCCTCCCTGCTTGGCACTCAGCATTAAGGGTTGGAATTGGGGGGTTAGATCACCAACTGATTCCCGAGCGCGGCACCGCTGCTGTTCACTGCTCCCCTCTCCCCCAGGGGATGGATTAAAATCACATGGGGATGGGTTAAATGCAGAGGACAAATTTCACCACACCCAGATATGTGTGTGACGATCATTGGGACTTTAACTTAACTTTTAACTTTAATTCACGAGAAAATCATCACACAAAAAAAATTAAAAATAGCTTAGTGGAACTAAACACGCATTTGTTTGATTGACAATGAGCCTTTAAAAATGCAACACTTTGACATTCCTCGATGCTATTTTTAGCTATAGTCAATCCTTTTGAGCGCCCATTTCCTGCAGCATGTCCCATTTAAAAATAGATCATCCTCAACACACCTTTTTATTGACTCCCATCGTTGAATCTACTCCAGTGTTCATCCTGATGGATATATTTAAAAAAATATATTTATTTATTTTTTCCGATTTTGTTCTTCCATTCGTTGCCATATGTTCACTTTCCTCATGCATTTTTACTGAGTTTCCATCTCATCTGCAGTCCCCCTTGCGATCTCGTCTCTGCCGTCATTCCTGCAGTCATCCTGATTGGAAGACTGTATGGCGGGTAGGAGGAGCTGACACGCTCTCTTGCCATGTGATGGATGTGTTTTGGGGATGTGAGAGCCACAAAGGTTTCAGTGAAGTGATTTAGTTTAATGACTCAGTGGCATTTTGCTGTAGGCCAAGGGAGGACGAGAGGGTAAATGCAGCCAAGGCTTCCATTATTAGAGTGCCGTGATCAGGCTGTTGGATTATTGAACACAAAACATGCGCATGCACACACCTCGTCTCGAGGAAAAAAATAGCCTGGTGGACAGCTGTTGACAAACTGCCTTCCTACAATACATTGAGCCCTGAACCTCCAAGTGGGACGGGGCAGATACAATGCCTGGTGTCTCTGCGTCCTTTCATACTGAGCTACAGTTGCTTATCTTTCCCTCGCTCTTTAGCCAAGCCCGCTTGCTGACTAACTGCTGCAGTGGCTGCCAGACAGCACAAGCTGTCTGTCCCCTACACCAGGGAAGAGGTGATGGGGCTTTGCAGCTGGTTATGAAGGCCATTATTAGCCAGTTCATCATGATGCAAGAGGAGAAAAAAACAAAACCAAAGCAATTGTGCTAGTAAATTGCTGGACAAATTTGGAACTCTATTTAAAGCAGTTTCAATATCAGGCAATTACAGTACCATATATTCCGGACTATAAGGCGCACCATTAATGCATCATGTCAGATTATTAATCCAAATCAAATTGTTCTCCATTTTATCTTTTTTATTTCAACTTCAGATGCAGCAAATTATTTTATAATCACACAATAATGATCCATAGTCTTTTTGATTCATGATTCATAGTCTTCAGCAGGCCACTTATGATTAATTTTATGACACAATGCTACGGGCCAGTTTAAATTTAGGAATTTGGTCCATATATAAGGCGCACCGGACTATAAGGCGCACTTTCGGCTTTTGAGAAAATTTTAGGTTTTTAGGTGCGCCTTATAGTCTGGAAAATACGGTATTTAAATTGACCATTCTATTTTAAGATTGATTTCTTGAGGAAATACAACAATCTGAGAACATTTCAATAGCTGCAGAGCAAGCAAGGGCCATGTTTCTCTCTACCAATGCTAAAAATTGTCTTCAACCAGCGGGAGACAGACTTGTGTGTAGCGGCCATCTTGATCGAGTCAATTACAGATTGAACAAAAATGAGGATAAACATTACGTAACATTAACACGAATGAAGAAGTTTGAAAAAGAATGTTCCCTCATCATGTACTCTCTTTCGTGTTCTATAGGTCATGGAACCAAAGGAGTATTCGAACTTTTGGCAGGCTGGAGGAGAACAAGGGAAAACCTGCCTTTCAAGGAACGCGTGGCTGATGCTTTTGCCGACGTGATGGTGTGCTACACCATGACCAGCTCGCTCTACATCATCACATTCGGCATGGGAGCGAGCCCTTTCACCAATATTGAATCAGTGAAGATTTTCTGCCAGAGCATGTGTGTAGCCATCTTGGTCAACTACTTCTACGTTTTCTCATTCTACGGCTCCTGCTTGGTGTTTGCTGGACAACTGGAGCAGAACCGCTACCACAGTGTTTTCTGTTGTAAAATCCCTTCAGTGGAGTATCTGGACCGCCAACCCACTTGGTTTAAAACCATGATGAGTGATGGCCATGACCTCTCGACGCACCATGACAGTGTCCCTTACCAGAATCACTTTATCCAGCATTTTCTTCGCGAACACTACACAGAGTGGATAACCAACACCTATGTCAAACCCTTTGTGGTTATTCTCTATCTCATCTACGCTTCGTTTTCATTCATGGGATGTTTACAAATCAGCGACGGTTCCAATATTGTAAACCTTCTGGCGAGTAACTCTCCGAGTGTTTCATATGCGCTGACTCAGCAGAGATATTTCAGCAACTACAGTCCTGTGATTGGCTTTTACATTTATGAGCCCATTGAGTATTGGAACTCCACAGTGCAGGAGCATTTGAAGACCCTCAGTCACGGCTTCAACAAGATCTCTTGGATTGACAACTTTTTCCACTATCTACGTGTGGTGAACGTGAGCGCATCAACCAAGAGCGACTTTGTCAATATTCTCAAAAGCTCGTTCCTGCGGAGCCCCGAGTACCAGCATTTCACAGAGGACATCATATTCTCCAAAAACCGTGACACAAAAGAGTACGATATCATCGCCTCGCGCATGTATTTAGTGGCACGGACCACGGAAAAGAAGCGTGAGGAGGTGGTGGAGCTTCTAGAGAAGCTTCGCCCTCTAATGTTGATAGACGGTATCAAATTCATTGCCTTTAATCCAACATTTGTGTTCATGGACCGCTACAGTTCCTCTGTCATCTCTCCAATCCTAACCTCAGGCTTTAGTGTACTCACCATCCTTATCCTTACCTTCTTCCTTGTCATTAACCCCTTAGGGAACTTCTGGCTCATCCTCACCGTTACGTCAGTGGAGTTGGGCGTCTTAGGTTTGATGACTCTTTGGAGTGTCGGTATGGACAGCATCTCAATCCTGTGCCTTATTTATACCCTGAACTTCGCCATGGATCACTGTGCACCACACTTATACACGTTTGTGTTGGCCAGCGAGCACACGAGGACACAGTGCATCAAGTTGGCACTGGAGGAGCACGGTGCGGCCATCTTGCAGAACACATCCTGCTTTGTGATTGGGATCATACCTTTAGTGTTTGTGCCTTCCAATCTGACCTACACACTGTTCAAGTGCTCGCTCCTCACGGCCGGCTGTACCGTGCTTCACTGCTTCGTCATCCTGCCCGTCTTCCTCACCTTCTTCCCGCCATCCAAAAAGAGACACAAGAAAAAAAAACGGGCCAAGAGGAAAGAAAGGGAACGCGAAAGGGAACGTGAAAGGGAGGAGATCGAGTGTATTGACGTTAGAGAGAATCCTGATCACGTGACAAATGTCTGAGTAGGTTTTTTTCGCAGTGAATATTAGTTGAATTGCGTAATTAGATAACTCCTAAGATATAGGCAAGTGAAGATAGCTGTGCCGAGCACAGCTTCCTCCCGGCCAATAGCAGCTAAGCAGCTAGTTGAACGCACTCCCATTCCTGACAGTGTCTATCATTGGGTATCAACCAACAGCATACTTATACTTCTACTACTCGGTACAATATATGTGAAACTAGGTTACCAGATCAAATTCTGAATATATAGTTGATATCTCTATTGAAATATTTGTAAGTCAGACTTTATCTTTCGCAGCCCTTATCGATAAGTGCAAAGCAGTCTGTGAAGCCAAGAACAGGCTAGCGTAAACAGGCTAGTGGAAATGTAACCATTAGAAACTACCAATAAATCAGGGGTGGTTTGTCAATTTGAGCAAGTGTGTTTCATAGATAGTGAAAATGATTTGTTTGTGCCTGTCACCTGATGACTTGCCTGTGTTGCATCAACTGAAAAGTCTACAGTGGCCTCCATATGCTGATAACGCAAAGCTTCATGAATTACGCTAATGCTAGCTAGATTTTACGTGAAAACCAAATCTTTTTCACATTTTTCCACAACAATTTGTTAGGTGTGCTCACATAAAAGAAAGATAGACGCGAGTAAACAACTACCGTATTTTCCGGACTGTAAGGCGCACCGGACTATAAGGCGCACCTTCAATGAATGGCCCGTTTTAAAACTTTGTCCTTATATAAGGCGGACCGTACTATAAGGCGCACCATTAATGCATCATGTCAGATTTTTAATCCAAATCAAATCATTCTCCATTTTATTTTTTTTATTTCAACTTCAGACGCAACAAATTATTTTATAATCACAACAATAATGATCCATAGTCTTTTTGATTCATGATTCATAGTCTACAGCAGGCCACCTATGGTTGATTTCTTGACACAATGTTTCGGGCCAGTTTAAATTTAGAAATTTGGTCCATATATAAGGCGCACCGGACTATAAGACGCAATGTCGGCTTTTGAGAAAATTTTAGGTTTTTAGGTGAGCCTTATAGTCCAGAAAATACGGTAATTCCTATAATGGGAAACTGGTTTTAAAAAAATTGTTTATGATTCCTATCCTGATTATTATTTCTTTATCCACATGATGCAGGATTCATTTATTGCTGTGATAACATGTAAGAGTTACTAATGAATTGGATTGTGAATGTATGGATGTTTATATCTGAGCGCATGATCATTTATTATTTGAAAGCAGCAATAATTGTTACTTTGATTAAGTTTGAGGTGGAGCTCATTTTTAAATTTGTTTGTGGACTTTGGAATTTTCGCAATAGATTTCTTGAGTCTACAAATGACACGATTCATATTACATTATAAGCAAAGTACATATTGCCAATCACTGCATGCACATTTAATACTTCTTTCATCTGACACTAACACAATAAATCAGTATTCTCTGATCAATTTTGAAGGTTTGTAAAAATATTTGCTGAATCCCTGAGCTATACATTATTTTATTGTTTACAAATGTCTTTTTTTTCATTTATGTTAGGACAGTATTTTTTTTAAATGGTATATACTTTTAATTTTAAGCCAAAATTTCTCTCAACTCAATTTAAAATTTATGAGTTTATTTTTGTAATTGGGTTTTGTTCGTTTTATTATTACAATTTCATCTGATCTCATGTTTTTTTTTAGTTTTATTTTAATACTCATTGTCTAACTTTCAGTTGTAGTCCAAAAAACAAGCTCTAGGTCACAGGCCCCTATAGACACTTGTCTTTTAGTGAGACGCGAGGCTTGTCAGTGCATTATTTTTCAGGCTCGCCATGAGGAAGCTTTCCTTGCAGTGCCGTTGACAAACTCAGTGGTTCACTCATCGGCAGTCATCTGTGCGTGTTTCTGCGTGTGCGTGTGTCTTGTAGAACGATTGCACTGTTGGTGATGGATCAACGTTGTACGAGAAATGTGTGAAATATGTAACGGCATAGAAAGTTGCGTGTAACTTTAACAACTATGGTTCTTTTGACAAGTCAGCGTTGAATTCTCACTTCTACCTGTCAACAGTCAGACTTTGCCCTGCTTAGAAAAGAAGACGTGTCATCTATATGTATAGCGAGAAGGCATGAGGAGAAAAAAAAAAAAAAAAAAAGACGGAAAGTGACAAAATGACTGCGGTTGCATGTATGCATGTATGGAACTTGTTTCTTTGCAAAATCTTTCCTGAGGTATGTTTATTCTTTTGATGCATATTGTGTAACACCGTGTGCTGCAAAAATAAGAATATGAGTCATGTATGATCCTAAACAAAAGCCAGAGGATATTCCCTGTGTAAAATAAATGTACAATAATATTTTGTATGTTTTCTAAGAAAATATATACTATAGAAAGATTTTTGACATGATTTTCGTATAAAAAAGAAAATGAAAATGGGTAAAAAGTTGAACACAGTAGACCAGTAATAAACAGTGGAATGTTACCAGTATACTAGATCTTATTCCTTGCACAGTGCTCTGTCAATGATGTACATTCACATTTAAACGAGACACAATGACATACATTTTGTTTGTGTGTGTCTTGACTCCTTTTTCTCAGCTCATTTTCACAACTACGGAGAAGCCACTCAACGAGACGGACAGAAATGCCCAAACTGAAACCGTCCAATTGAATACATGGAGGAAGGTTATGTGGTGTCCCGGGGTGGCCATAGTCACCCTCCCAACTTGATACTCTGCCACAGTGCATTTACAGTTCCGTAATTTCTGGACTATAAATCGCACCTGAATATAAGCCGCACCAGCTAAAATTAGGGGTAAATCCTGTTTTGTTCATTTATAAAATGGACTGGACTATAAACAGGTGTTTTAATGTTTAATTTCCTTATATGAGAATGTGTAAAAATCTTACAATTTCATTAAAAATCATGAAAATCCCATATATAAGGCACACTGGACTATAAATCACTGTGTTCAAAGCTTGTTAAAAAATAGCGGATTATAGTCCGGAAAATATGGCATATTAACTGCATATTTAAATAATAGTTATAATAATTAATATATGATCTGTAAAAAAACTGAAAAATAATTCATCTTTAGTAAGGAAATGTTTCTCTCTTGTCAATAATACTACAATACAGCAAACAACCAATATCAACCAAAACCGTCAGTTTTATGAAATAAAATAAAGACGCACAATTTTGCCCATAACACTTAAAATCATGGCCGGAACAAATGTTGTTTTGTAATTTTTTTTAAATTCACGTACAGTGCTTAGTTTTGTTAGTTTTACATTCATGAACAGTTCTCTGTTTTGCTATGCCACCACTCTGTGCAATGACAGTTAATACGGAAATTTTATTTTTGTTCCATTTATTGTAAATGACCCATTATCGCCATCGTGAATTCAACTTGACAAAAGCAGGAGGAGTTGCTGTCATGTTGTGCTCTGCTGCAACGGTATTGCGCCAAGATGCCCTGGCCTGGGATATTTTTGTCTCCTGCCGCTTCTTAATCATGTCGCGTCTCTGTAATGGATTATTCGTGCTTCCTCTGCTCAACCACTTCTGCCAGCTCAAATCTTCCTCCCCTTTCTCACTCTTCCATCCTTTTTAACATGAATGCCGTCTATGCACAGTGGCAATGTGATTCCGGCAGTGTATGTATACGCCTAATCAGAGCTCTTTCTTTTTAATTTGCCAGCTATATAGAACATCTGCCCTGTTCCGACATAATCACACAAGGATCTCTTGAGGCATTCATTTTTTCACTTTTTGTGGATTCCCTGCTGAGGGCTGCTAGGATAATTACTTCAATTATTTCATTCAGACACCAAAAAAAGATTTTGCTAGTCCAACATTGACGTGTTGTGTTTACGTGTACCACTAGGTGTCCTGCTTGCCAAATACACCTCAAGGTGACGTCACGTCAAATCTTATAGTTTTCCAAATCTTTCATTTTTCAAATATTTTTTTACATCATTCCTCTAAATCACATTCAATATTGTCGAGTTCTTGTTTATATTTTACTCTTCCTTGTCTCAGCATTTCACATTAGGGTCAATGGTAATAAGAAAATTACTGTTACCATTCAGTACATTTCATTAAGATTAAACGTTCCGTCTCCAATGAGCAATAAAGGTCTATTGATCGGATATGCCCGGATCAATTACTCAGCCAGGCCATGCATTAGAAAGATTAGCATTAGCTGAGAGGTTTTCAACCTTTACTGTAGGGTCTCCCTTTCGTGCTGCGGCCTCCCAGGAGAGGCGATGATGCCAAACCTCACACGTTCCTGCTGATTTTTATGCATGCAAGTTTTTTATTGGAGTTTCACACAAAACATGCAAAAGAAATCTTAAAAATCTAATAAAGTTAGAAAGGAAAAATAACCGGGCCTTGAGTTTGATAATAATCATGTTAGTAAGTAGTAAATCTGAACAGTCTACAAATATCTAATAATGATCATGGTAGAAATAAAATAATCATGATTTAAATGAACTGATTCGCAATCTAATAACAACAATGTTAATAATCATAATCTAAGTACGGACGTGTTAAGTACATGATTGACGTCCAAACAGGAAGTGACCATTAATTGATCTGGTCACTGACTTAAAGTAAAGCACTTTGTCAAATATCCCTGAAAACTTCCACTTTCTTGATGGTAATGATGCGCCCGGAAACCTCCACCTGGCTGATGACTTGAGTCTTCTCAAGCGTGAAATACAGCAGGTGCTTGTTGTTCAATTTCACACTCCAGTAGTTGCCTTTTTTCTGGATAAGAATCTGAAAAAAAAAACAATTCAAGTTCATTCAAAAATTAACAATACATCCGAAATAAATTGGCAGAAAATTGTCACCTTGTAGTTGACTCCAGGACGATAAGGCCAGGTCATTTCGTTCTGGATCAGCGGCAGTGGCGAAGCATGGGTGTCTGTGATAAGCTTGGCGATTTGGTTTGTCATTGAAAACTGAAATTGAAGGGTCAACAGCTTTTTGCCACGGTGCTCGGACACCAGATTGACACTAAGACTGGAAAACACAAGTGGGGCTGTTATGATTATGCACACGTAAAAAGAAATCATTATTGAGTGAGTGGTGTATTACACATCGAGTTTCAGGTCTTGTGGGTTGATGATGATGCTAACGTTGGTGTTGGAGTAAATCCAAACGTAGTATTTAGCCAACTACATATAAGCACACATACACACAAGAGAGCATGAGATACTTCTGGGTACATCTTGAAATCAGACAAGAGAGTAGGGCCTTCGGACCTGCAGATTTATAAACAATTCGGGCTTCACCACGCTGATCCTTGGTTGCTTAGTGGTCAATGATGTGTTGAGCAGCTTCTGCAAAACAAAAAAACACATTTTGCTTCATATTTTGGTGGAAATCACCCAGACTGAGCTCACGTTGATCTTTGGTTTCTTGGTGGTCAGTGTGGTGTTGGACAGCTTCTGCAAAACAAAAGAACATGTCAACCACGGAGGTAATTTACGTTTCTTGGTACATCTTGAATCAGTCAATAGGATTTGACTTTCGCACCTGCTGCTTTCCTTCCACCGTGGTCTTCACCGAGACGGTCACGTTGGTCTTTGGTTTCTTGGTGGTCAGTGTGGTGTTGGGCAGCTTCTGCAAAACAAAAGAACATGTCAACCACAGAGGCAATTTACGTTTCTTGGTACATCTTGAATCAGTCAATAGGATTTGACTTTCGCACCTGCTGCTTTCCTTCCACCGTGGTCTTCACCGAGACGGTCACGTTGGTTTTTGGTTTCTTGGTGGTCAGTGTAGTGTTGGGCAGCTTCTGCTAAACAAAAGAACATGTCAACCACAGAGGCAATTTACGTTTCTTGGTACATCTTGAATCAGTCAATAGGATTTGACTTTCGCACCTGCTGCTTTCCTTCCACCGTGGTCTTCACCGAGACGGTCACGTTGGTTTTTGGTTTCTTGGTGGTCAGTGTAGTGTTGGGCAGCTTCTGCTAAACAAAAGAACATGTCAACCACAGAGGCAATTTTCATTTCTTGGTACATCTTGAATCAGTCAATAGGATTTGACTTTCGCACCTGCTGCTTTCCTTCCACCGTGGTCTTCACCGAGACGGTCACGTTGGTTTTTGGTTTCTTGGTGGTCAGTGTAGTGTTGGGCAGCTTCTGCAAAACAAAAGAACATGTCAACCACAGAGGCAATTTACGTTTCTTGGTACATCTTGAATCAGTCAAGAGAATTGGCCTTTCACACCTGCTGCTGTCCGTTCACCGTGGTTTTCGCCAAGACTGAGGTCACGTTCATCTCTGGTTTCTTAGTGGTCAGTGTAGTGTTGGGCAGCTTCTACAAAACAAAAGAACATTTCAACCACAGAAGCAATTTACATTTCTTGGTACATTTTGAATCGGTCAAGAGGATTGGCCTTTCGCACCTGCTGCTGTCCTTGCTCCGCGGTCTTCGCCAAGACTGCGGTCATGTTCATCTCTGGTTTCTTCGTAGTCAGTGTAGTGTTGGGCAGCTTCTGCAAAACAAAAGAACATGTCAACCACAGAGGCAATTTTTATTTCTTGATACATCTTGAATGAGTCAAGAGAATTGGCGTTTGGCACCTGCTGCTGTCCGTTCACCGTGGGCTTCACCAAGACTGAGGTCACGTTGATATTTGGCTTCTTGGTGGTTATTGTGGTGTTGGGCAGCTTCTGCAAAACAAAAGAACATGTCAACCACAGAGGCAAGTTTCATTTCTTGGTACATCTTGAATCAGTCAATAGGATTAAACTTTCGTAACCTGCTGCTCTCCTTGCACCGTGGGCTTCACTGAGACTGAGGTCACGTTCATCTCTGGTTTCTTGGTGGTCAGTGTGGTGTTGGGCAGCTTCTGCAAAACAAAAGAACATGTCAACAACAGAGGCAATTTTCATTTCTTGGTACATCTTGAATCAGTCAATAGGATTAGACTTTCGCACCTGCTGCTCTCCTTGCACCGTGGGCTTCACTGAGACTGAGGTCGCGTTCATCTCTGGTTTCTTGGTGGTCAGTGTGGTGTTGGGCAGCTTCTGCAAAACAAAAGAACATGTCAACCACAGAGGCAATTTTTATTTCTTGATAGATCTTGAATGAGTCAAGAGAATTGGCGTTTGGCACCTGCTGCTGTCCGTTCACCGTGAGCTTCACTGAGACTGAGGTCACGTTCATTTCTGGTTTCTTGGTGGTCATTGTGGTGATAGACAGCTTCTGCAAAACAAAAGAACATGTCATCCACTGAGGCAATTTACATTGCAATTCAACTAATTAGAAATATTTTGACTAAATAATCTTGGAAGATGACAATTTAGCCGTTCACACCTTCTGCTGTCCTTGCTTCACAGAGACTGGACTCACTTTCTTCTTTGGTTTCTCAATGGTCAGGTTGAACAGATCCTGCAAAACAAAAACACTTTGCATCTTGGTTTGGCATTGATGTTGGGACTCTTCCAATTGACCAATGACTAACCTAAAATACCCAACAAGCCAATCAATCATCCAAATGACATTAAATTGGAATATTTTTACTTTTGAATAAATAAATAACCAACTGCACTCATCTCTAAATCAATAGTGGCTTTTCACACCTCCAGTATGTCCAAAAGGATTTGTGCAGGGTTAAAGTTGACATTCATCTTTTTCTTAGTGGTCAGTGAAGTGTTCTGAAAACAAGAGAACAATTTACACTATTATTCAACTCATTTTTCTTGGGACTCTCAACTACAAATTTGACCACTGACCAACCTAGCAAATGTAATACCACATTTACCTCAAATTTCAAATAATATTTAACTGAATAACCTAATAACCACTCTACTAACTTAACCACAGATTTGAACTTCTTGGTACATCTTTAACTTTTGCACCTGCTCCTTTTTGACCGTGGGCTTCACCGAGACTGAGGTCACGTTCATCGCTGGTTTCGCGTCTGTCAGTTTGGTGTTGGGCAGCTTCTGCAAAACAAAGAACATGTCAACCACAGAGGTAATTGACATTTCTTGATGCATCTTGAATCAGTCAAGAGGATTGGCCTTGCACCTTGATCTTTACCAAGACTGAGGTCACGTTCAGCCCTGGTTTCTTAGTGGTCAGTGTAGTGTTGGGCAGCTTCTGCAAAACAAAGAACATGTCAACCACAGAAGCAATTTACATTTCTTGGTACATTTTGAATCAGTCAAGAGGATTCTCCTTGCACCTTGGTCTTTACCAAGACTGAGGTCACATTCAGCGCTGGTGTCTTAGTGGTCAGTGTGGTGTTGGGCAGCTTCTACAAAACAAAGAACATGTCAACCACAGAAGCAATTTACATTTCTTGGTACATTTTGAATCAGTCAAGAGGATTGGCGTTGGACCGTGGTCTTTACCAAGACTGAGGTCACATTCAGCGCTGGTGTCTTAGTGGTCAGTGTGGTGTTGGGCAGCTTCTGCAACAAAAGAACATGTAAACATGTTAACTCATTTTATTTTAATATTTGACTCAGTAACGAACAAACCAACTAACGGACTAATCAATCATCTTGGTAGATCTTAAAATCAGTCAAATAGTATTGGCCACATTTTAATTACAAATCTGTGTACTTGACTAAATTAGCGCAACCCACAGTGATCACACACATCATGGTACATTTTGAAATCACACAAGAGGTCTTCCCTACCTGTGTCTGTTCGGGAAGTGTGAGCTTCTCCGAGACTGGGGTCGTCGTTTTGACCTCTGGTTCCCGATAATAAGAGTGTTGGGAGAAAGGGAGGTAGGAAGTCAAAACAAAAAAAAAATTGATTAAATGTGAATACAAATGAAAGGTTAAATGGAATTGATGAACAAAGGAGTCTGAGTCTTTAATTTTGTATTGTTTTATTTTTTATTAAATTGATTTTATTATTTTTAATCATTTACAAATATTTCTTATTTTTATTTGATTATTATTTTATTGTTTTAATAAAAGGCCATCAGGCTTGCAAAACTGGAACATTTGCCCTCAAGGAGGCGCTACAGATTAACAAACCAAGCAATCAAAAGCAAAGCTCCTCAGCAAGAAATCCAAAGCAAAAACAAATCAATACCCGAACCTAAAACTAAATACAGAATGCAATAATGCAATATTTAGTTGACCAGATGCCATGATTGCCTGTCAAATTTTAATGTCTTCGAAAGCAGCAATAACATAAAATGCCATTTCCAGAACACACTTTGTTGTTAACTGATATTGTAACAAAATCTGAATCCAGATGGTTTATTTAACAATAGAGACAAAAACATCCAATAAAAAAAAAGTGTGTTCTAAAAATTTCATGTTGCCCATTACGTAAAAGTAATTGGCTTTTATTTAGCCCCCTATTGTTTCATTTCAGGATTGCATCAAGTAGCAGGGAGTGGATCCATCCATTTTAGACACCGCTTATCCTGTTCAGGTGCTTTTATTGAACAAATTCTGCATGAAATTCGTGTGTCATCACTAGAATTGCAAATTGTCTTCACTTTTAATATCTTTTTTAAATATTTGACCAATTTTTGCTTGTCTGATATGAAAACGAATTATTTGTCAATTTGCTTTGTAGCTTTTACTTTATATAATATGAGGTGCTCATAGATTTATTTGGGTTGACAGTCATAATGGCCCTCGGGAAAAAAAAAAAAGAGTTTGACACCCCTGCTTTAGCTAATAAAGGCAAAGTTCAATTAAACATTTTTAGTAAATCAGATTTGCTCACCATAAAGCACCCAGGCGGTAAATGATAGAACGACCGCGGCCGCGGCCAGTCCAATCGTCTTCATCTTCAACCTGAAAATTGAAAACAGTACCGTACTGAGTAAGATCCACACTCATGCAGCTATGCAGACAAGAGTAAGGAGTGGACGTCACTGGACGCTTAAAAATCTGCACAAATGTGAGAAACTCGTCACATACTGTAAACGTCCATGCAAAGAACACCTGCTGATTCTTTTGCGCACTCATAAAGTCGCCTTTGCCAGCCAAGATGTCTCTTTACTGGCTCTCATCTCCATTTAGAATTTATATAACAAAAGAACATGGTACAGTATGTACGTGCAAATTTTGTTTATTGAATAAATCCTTCATGTCAAAATATGACCTTAAATATTTTTAAATCATTGGAAGGAAAGCCTGTTGCCTTTCAAAGCAAATTCGGATATTATTTTGATTTGACAAACAAAAACGTACACTGATTTTAAAAATTTTATATAATCATCGCCTAGTATAGGGCAGCATTGCCGTTTTTATTGTTGTTGTTATTATTATTTAATTTCCTCTTGTCTTTGTTGGTTATTTGAAAACGGCTGTACTGTGTATTATTGGTGATGCATCTTGCAGTGAATGAACAGTTGGGTCAAAAATAAACACAATCATGGGTCAAAAAAAAGGACTGAACGTGGTGTGGGTTCATTTAACCTATTTTATGAAAAAAAACCTCTCATATTAAATAAATAAATAAATAAAAAATCTCATTTCTATCTTTTGTGAAAATAAACAAGATGGTTGAATTGACCCAAACATAGAGTGCCCTGAATTTGAACTTTTGTTTTTTAGTGAGCAAAACAAGAAAGAACCAAAGAGCATGTATAATCCCGCAGCATGGGTCACAAACACATGTTTTGTAATAAGGAAATGTGTTGTTTCAAAGTTTGCGAGGACATTTTGTCACCTCCTACCTCACATAGACAGGAACCAACAGGCCTGGAAGATTATGTAAAAAAATATATATATATATTTTGTTCAAAACATAGTATTTAGTAAACCACTAAAACTCAACAACTTCAAAGTGTCATCACAGCCTCATGTCTATTCGAACATTTTATTGTTGATCCCGCTCTTCTTTTGTCATGAACAAAATTGCCTTCTGATTATCATGTGTTATTCAAGCTTCTTCTATGAAATCCTGCAGAAATTAAAAGCATGACCATCATCTTATCTCCCTTTCATATTCATTTACTCTTGTGGCATTGCTTATCTTTATTTTAGGACTTACTGCGTTAATAGGACATTATTATCATACTTTGTGACATATCGTGGAGATTTGTGATGGTTGGACAAAAATAACTCATTTAATCTCATCTGCATCCTTGAAATATGAGGAAAGGAAAATTACTTGAATCCTCAAAGTCAACTTTGAATGTAACTTGAAAGAATGAGAAAATAGTAAGAAGGTAAAATCAGAATAAACTAGAATAACATTAATTCAAATCAAATGAGGATAAGTAGTACGGATGATGAAAGAATTAATGAATAGTAAATAAAAACCAATACCGACTAATGCTGATGTATGCATGTTGGCCACTAGGGGATGCTATGTTTACGTGTACATTTTTATTGTTTATTTTATTGATTGTTCGCACTTGTGATTGACGTCTGTTTTTATATTTCAATTCTCCCTTGGTGTATAGCACAATAACAGACATTTGGGAAAGAAAAAGCTGACGCTCATGTAGTAGTCAGTAAAGAATATCTTTCTTCAGTAAAAACATATAACATTTGTACAATATACTTTGAGATCAAAACTTTTAAACAACTTGAAGGACACTGATGTCACAAAGTCAAATAAATTCTAGTTAATGCTGCTGTGATGTAAAAATAAAAAGCAGAATTTGCATATTTTCTGGAAAAAACAAAATAAATGGTGTTACTGAAACTTGAATACAGGTCAGAGCACAAAAGAGCTAATGAGACTTTGGCTGCAAGTAAAGAATTATTTTGTAATTCATATTCATCCTGTTGTGATGTTACAGAAAAGTGCAACATCATTCCTACACAGCTACCACAAAAAACAACAAAACTAACATTTGTGTTCTATGACATTTAACATGAAAGATGTGTATTAATGACACATCACCAATTATGTTTATGTTTTACAACAAGACAACAAAACATTACAACAAAAGGCTCAGTCATGTGTTAAAGATACTGGAAGATGGCCAAACACTTGAGATTGAAGCGTGTGCTTAGTGCTAGGTGTTGTCACGCGCAAAAAGGGGAACGTACAAAAGCCTTCTATTACCTCACTAAATTTTGTTTTGATTTTTTCTAAATGTTCCATACGCGCAGTTTAATCCTCATATCACTTTTAGAAAAGTAGTACCGTATTTTCCGTACCATAAGGCGCATCGGGTTAAAAGGTGCAGACTCAATTGCGGGGGCTTTGATGAATTTAATCTACACATAGGGCGCAAATGAATTCGATAGTATTTATTTGTCAATGGCGGCGGAGGTACGTAATCTACGTATTGCGTACAGTCCTCTGATTGGTTTACCGCCCCGATTTATGTAAAATGTAATCCTCTGATTGATTCATCGGGTCTACATATTACGCCTACATATTAAACCGTTTACAGATTTCGTAATACGGTCCACACAAAAGTCGTACCTTAAAGGCGCACTTTCGGTTTTTGAGAAAATTAAAGGCTAAATTAAATTAAAGTGCGGAAAATATGGGACGCTTTGTTGTAAATTGCTGAACCAAATCCCAAATTTTGAGGGATTCCCATTTGTTTTGTACTGAGTCATCATTAATAAATTACAATGCTTGCATTATTATATATTTTTTTGCTGAAATGGTAAACACAAGAAAGCAGATAAGCATATGGAATCATTAAAAAACAACAACCCTCAAATCATGAAAGAGAACAGTTTCATATGAAAATTACCGGGACAATTTACAAAAGTATTTGTGAAACTAAACCGTTTCTAATGCATACAAAATAATTTTTGCAAATAAAGTGCACTCATATGTTTTAGTGAGGCTTTTGGTGGGACTTAACTCTGAATTCTCACCAGTTCTGCATTGTGACAGTTTCCAACTCACCTCTCGGACGCAGATCCTCTTCAAATGCAAAAAACACAACCAGATGGAATAAAGTGCTAGTTCAAACATTATTTGATACACAAGCCACATGTGTAGAAGTGCAGAAGACTGAAAAAAACAGTTACACCCAAAATTTTGATCCAGTATAACAAATTGGATGTGGACTCAGACACCATGTACTGTATTTATTGTTTTACTTTTGTTGTTATGATTCCAGCAATAATCATTAGTGTAACATTTGCTTAGTCCATACTTAACTTCTAACTTTCAATGAACCTTTCCAAAATATCTTTAATCCTGAGTCAGTATTTGTTTGCTTAAAATACTGCAAAACTGAGTCAAGACATTTCACAATATCACCTCCTTGGAATTTTTTTTTTTGTGATGGAAGAGAAGCTGGAGGAAGGACACCGAGGTTGTGTTGCAGGTGTAAACGAGCCAGATGTACCGTAATCTTCGGACTATAAGCCGCACCGGGCTATAAACGGCACTGGGCTATAAACCACACTAGCTAAAACTCGTGATTCCAGGTTCAAAATTTGCGAAAAAAGTTGCGGCTTATAGTCAGAAATCTACGGTAATCGTAATTTAGGGATAATGATAAGAGCTTGATAATGACATTGTTGACGATAGGCAGCGTGTGAATGGGCAAAGTGAAAACGGACGGGGAGAAGACAAACTGTTGCAAGCAGCCCAGACGTTCTGTCTGTCTCACATTTCAACCTGAGTTTCTTTGGGTGCTCGTGTGTCCTTCATTGAGCCAGAAATTGTGTAGAATCTGCAAGCACAAGAGACAGACATTCATTGATTCACTGCCGACCCAGTTGGTATATATATGACGTCTATACCCGTCAATGGGACTGAACAAGTTAAAAAATATTTTTTATTTATTTTTTTTAATTTGGGCCACATTCCTTTTCATGACTTATTCATATAGAAGAAAAATGGGGACGTAATCTGTGGATAGAATCTGTATTACGCCATATTTTATAGCTCATAAATCTGTTTCATGTCTATCTAACGTTGATTAAAAACCAGGGACCTCTTTTTCCCAGCCCACTTAAATACTCGTTTTGACTCCTTATCTGTTCTTCAATAGGCATTTGAGCATCAAATCAAACAGGTTATTGTCATTCTACAAGATACAGCCAGGATGAAATCTTGTTTCCATGGTGTCAAAAAATCCAAAGCCACACGTTTGTATCCATCATCACAGCAAATACAAGTCCGTCATACATCCAGGGAAAACTGTAGACTGTAACTACCATATTTTCCACACTATATGGCGCACCTTAAAACCTCCAATTTTCTCAAAAGCCGACAGTGCGCCTTATAATCAGGTGCGCCTTACATATGGACCAATATTAAGCCACTACAGCAGGCGTGTCCAAAGTCCGGCCCGCAGGCCAAATGTATATATCTTATATATGGACAAAGTTTTAAAATGGGCCATTCATTGGAGGTGCGCTTTATAATCTGTGCGCCTTACATATGGACAAAGTTCTAAAATGGGCCATTCATTGAAGGTGCGCATTATAATCCGGTGCGCCTTATAGTGCTGAAAATACGGTACTCAATTTTATAGGGCACAAGTAACTCATGCCAATGCAAAAAGGCATTTCTCACCATACATTGAGAAAATTTAGAATCGCCAATTAACCGACGATGCCTTGAATGAGAAAAGCGAGATTTTGTGACCAAAGACATTGCCTTACCTGGGCTTTCGAAAAGGCCTGCGTTTCCCCAGGGCCTTTAAGCAGAAAGGTGAACAGGAGTTTTTCAGGCCCACTAACTGGTAGATGATTGGATTGTACATTGCCGAGGATTTGGCAAGCAGAGTAGGAATGACAGACACGGGTATGGGCACCGAGTCCGGCTCCCCAAATGCCGACACCACTGACACAATCGCATATGGGATCCAGGCAATCAAAAATCCTGCACAGATCAACATGGCCACCTAGGTTTGAACACATACAAGTCATTTAGACGCACTGGAACTCATCCTTAGAATAATGTTACAAATGTGTGTCTTTCACATACCTTTGTAAGTTTTATCTCAAGGTTTTGATTGTTATTGATTCGGGCATCACAGTGTGAGATTTCTTTTGCGGATGATTTGACTTTATAGATAATCCTCACATAGGAAAAGACCATAATTACAGTTGGAAGGATAAGACAGAAGAAGAGAATAGACATTACAAAACTTTGGCCGGCCACAGAGGATTGCGCCAACCACCAATTCAAGGTGCAGGAGGTCCCGAATGGTTCCGGGGCATAACTTCCCCAGCCTACCAGGGGCATGGTGGCCCAAAAGGCGGCATATATCCAGACAAAGATTAAGCAGAGAAAGGCGTGTTGCCTTTTCAACCAAGTCCCTGTACATTAAACGAGGTACAATTAGTTATTGGTTATCTCGGCAAGTTTAAAAAATATATCAATAGCCTACCGTATCTGAGATGGCAGATCTTGAGGTATCTATCCAGGCTGACCATAGTCATGGTGGTGAGGCTCCCACATCCGAAGAAAAAGCCTGCCCAGCCGTAGAACTGACAGCCGTCCCAACCGAACAACCAACGGTGGGAGAAACTAGAAACAACAAAAAAGGGCTTTCCTGTCACTAAAGGACAGGGGAAGTGGGATGTAAAGGGTGTAAAAAGAAAAATAAAGGGTGACACACAAACGATAAGGAGTAATGAGGAAAAAAAAAAATGTGTGATAGTTTTGTCAAGGGTAATGGTGGTATGCAAAAGAGAAAAAGAAGAAGGGTAAGGAGTAAAAAGTATGGAAAATAAGATTAGTATTTTTTATTTGTTATTTCCTCAGACTCATTCATGTTTAGATTTAGAGTAACAATACTAATGTGATTTGATAGGAATGACAAGGTAATGATGGTTTCACATCAAGTGGCAGAATGAATATTTTCCTGCCCTCCCACGATTGCAAAATCTAAATTACTTTTACATTAAAAGATAAGGTAAACCATATATTTGACAGGTGGTAGAGATCTTGTTTACTCAACAGACATTTAAATTTTACAGCTTTCATGTGGATAAACACCCAAAAGATAAGACCAACTTTTAATTTGCATATCAACATTAAAATCTGCAAATTATTTGCACATTTATTTTCCCATCAAGCACGTAGCAGTCATATCTTTCACACCATGAAGGTTTTGTCTCTCAATTAACTTTGGTTTGTTTAAAATTGCTTTGTTTTAAAATCATTAAACGGGGTAACACACAGACTTTTTATTTTTCTGATTGAAATCATTCCAAATGAAAAATCTCCGGTCTCCTGTTTGCATGTGACATGATCTATTTCGATCTGCAATCTCCGCTACGGTAATTAGATAGCAGAATGTTGCAGCCGTGTGACACGCAGAGACTTATGTTACCATCCCATGATGGAGATTATTCATCTATTTAGCACAATAAATTTACTCAATGTATAGCCGATAAACAAAAGTTGGGGATGTTGAAAGAAACTACAAAATTGCGTACACAAGGGCGGGCCAAGCAGCACTTGTAGTCCCAAATGAGAGACAATAATTCTGCTCACATCCATTTATGATTGTAGATCGGGATTCATTTTTATGGCTAATAACACTTTGAGTTGCAAGGCATATCTGTAAGCAAGGGATGGAATCATTTACTTCCCTAACTAATTGTGAATCAAGACAAATGTAGTAGCAGAACAACTTTCCTGTCGGAAGAAGGCAAGTTTGACTGGGCTGCGGTCAATTCAAACTGTGTTTTATTATTATTATTATTAAATTATATGGAAACATTTTTCCTTTGCCATCCACATGGAAACCAACGTGGTGTAAAATATATATAGTCAAATAATAATAGACATTAAAAACAATAAAATACAGATGGAGCCATTATATCAAGAATTATTATATTATTAAGAATTATGTTGGAAGATGTCTTTGTGAGGCGCGCTTTCAACAAAGCAATTCCAAGAAGACTCATACATGCTTAGATAGCGGTCATTGTCAAGAAAAAACTTGTTTCATAAAGCACATGTTGCAGGAACATTCTGATATTTATCAGGGTTCATTCTACGGTGAAAAAAAATAAAGATCATTTAGATTGTTAATGTGACTGTATCAGTCACAAGGCGAAATATTGAAGACATTTTTTCGAGAGCAGGGACTACTTGGAATGTAGCTGTGAGGCGAACCCATGATCGTATTCTTTTATTTCAATCTGTAGAAGGCTGACCCTTGACCTTGACACTAAGCAGAAAGTAGAAAACTTTTTCTTAACTGAAATAAAATGTTCTTTATTCCCCAAGAGAAACATTGCTACAATTTAAGATGCAAATTTGATTATGTCTTTGCATATCTAGAAAAAATTTGGAATGTAGCTGTGAGGCAAACCCATGATCGCATTCTTTTATTTCAATCTGTAGAAGGCTGACCCTTGACCTTGACACGAAGCAGAAAGTAGAAAACGTTTTCTTAACTGAAATAAAATGTTATTTTTTCTCCAAGAGAAACAGCTACAATTTAAGATGTAAATTTGATTATGTCTTTGCATATCTAGAAAAAATGTGGAATGTAGCTGTGAGGCAAACCCATGATCGCATTCTTTTATTTCCATCTGTAGAAGGCTGACCCTTGACACTAAGCAGAAAGTAGAAGAAAACTTTTTCTTACTGAAATAAAATATCCATATCTTGGACACCGGTGCTTCAGGCTTTTGCATCCAAAACATCAGGCCAACCAACAGATGAGGCAAACAAAGACCATTGAAAATTATAAAGCCGTGTACATTGCTAAACGTATTCGATGCATAACTCCAGTCGACAAAATTGCAAAATCCTTTTTCCTTGCTGAGATGTCACGTCATGACCAATCAGTCACACTATTATTGAGTAGGAACCGAAGCCATGGCATCAAAGACGAGCGAGTGAAACACAACTCAATTAATCAATGTGCAAAATAACAAGGATGTGCAAATTAAAGTAATAGCTGCGATTATCAGGTCTTGGTGCCATGCACTGCTTCTCGCTGAAACTCAATAAGGCTCTTGTTGAGAAAGATTTTTATTGTGTCTGCACAGCAGACCATTGCCTCAAGTTGTGTAGTTCACCCTAACAGCAGGATGATTTCTCGTCACGCCCCACAATGAACAGCCCTTTTTACAAACATATCCACAAACCTTTTTATACAGAAGCTGTCTATGTGGATCATGCGATATGCATGGAAGAACGAATGTTGTACTTCTGAAACTATTTAATTTGCTCTATCCGTAACACAATACAATAGCGGTGCTTTTTTTTCCCCTTACTTTTAATTAAAACTGACAATGCTTTAGAGGTTACTGTTCCTGCAAATGCCCCATAACCACACATAAAAAAATGACATCTCCTTTACAGCAGCAGATAGAAAGCTGTTATGTGACAAAAATATAAAATGGAGGTAAGACTGTATCAGGGATCAGCTCTAAGCCTCTTCCCCTGTTGCGATAGCAATCGAGGCCTTACAAATGAGGTCGGACTGGAATCCCCATGGACTGAGATGTTTGTCGATGACATTGTGATCTGCGGTAAAAAGCAAATGGAGGAAGACTTAGAACGGTGGAGGCAAGTGCCGTAAAGAAGACGAACGAAGACTAGCAGACGAAAAACTGTGAATGAATGAAGAAAAAGAACACAACATATAATTTATTATTAGGCGTGGCCTTTTAAATGAGAAGCAACTCAACTAAGAGAAGAGCAGAATAGCAGTAAACAACATTACGTTCACTCAGGAGGGTGTCAGCCGCAATAATCTGGCCTTGTTTTTCTGAAGACACCAGATCCACAGTTTACTCCCACTTAAAATCAATATCTAATGTTCTTAAACCACCAAGCCAGGCACAAGCTGAAGTTGATCAGAACCAACACATAGAGTACACATCTCCGTGTGCCACGAACAAAGCCAAGCAAACAACCCACGCTAAAAGACAAACTGTGACAATATAAACAAACTGTACACAAGAACATCTCCTCTTGTAGATTCTTATCTTGCTGGCCATCCTGCATTTATTTAAAACCCTGTAAAACGTGTGAGGGCCTGAAAAGTAGAACAAGGCTAAAAATAAGACGTTTTGCACCATCGTTTCTGATATTTGGATTAAGCACAAAGCACGACGAATGTATGGGGATTAAAAGAGGTGGTGGTACGCTCAGTGCCACTTATGACAAACAAGATAGCTAGCAATGAGCTTCAACTGGTTACTAGGGTTAAACATTTGTGTTAAATAAGATACGTTTCTGACAAGTATCGTTATGAATAGATGACGGGGAAAAACAGAAAAGTCATGCTAATTGCTAAGCTAACCCAAAAATCGACAACACCAGATGATTACGATTTTCTCAAAAGTCTGTTTGGAACCCCGTTAAAGCGGATAGACAACTTTGAATAGCAAAATAGCAGGCAATTCAGTAAGAGCCATATTCTATCTATTCTAGTATTTGCGTAGTGTTTTTTAATTTTATTTTATCAAGCAAACAAGCAGCATCTGAATCATGCCACATGATTCCCACCAGACCAGAATGACAAAGAACTTAAGTCAAGGCTACAGACGACAAAACATGACCTAGATTCGGATGGTATTTTAACAACCGTAACATTTCAGTACCTGGAACAAAACACAAATGGGGCAGTTAGGAAAACAGCCCAACTAATTCTTTTTGGTTTCTAATGCACAATTGAGCTGTAAGAAATACAGTCGTTCCAAGAAATTAACAAATTAAGAAATTAGAGCATGTGAAAGCCCAAAGGTCAATCTCAAAGCCCGTATTCTAAATCAATCACGCTGTCATTTTATGCGTCTCGTAGAAGTCAACATGCTTAAAGTTGTTGCTATAAAATACAAAATGTTTACATGCTCATTATGATTGTTTGATTGACTGATAGTATTGGTTCCATCTCCATTTGAGATGTTCAATCCTTGAAAGCTCTTCACGCTACAGTGAAATTGTTTTTTACTTGTTTCCATTTTATTAAGTTGTATTCAGATGAGCCTTTCAAAGTTTATTAATGCAAAGGAGAAAATAATTTTCAAGAGTATATGCATAATGATTATATATATTTTGCATAACTGTCTGGCTGTCAGGAGACATATGCAGACATACTATTTCAGAATGAACAAACTGCCATGATGTTATCAGGTCAACAATATAATTGGTAAGATGGAAAAACAAATGACAATTAGTTAAAAATTCATTCAGTTAAATAGTTGTCATGAGCCCGTGAGCACGTCCAAAGAAGCCTTGAATAACATTTTCCCTTCGGGAGTCGGAATTTCATTACCAAGCAATCGGTGACTGCTGAACCACAGAACAGAACTCTGTATGTGGTTCATCGGACACGTCGCCAAACACCAAAAAAAAAAAAAAACATCCCAGCACGTTTAAAACATGATTAGATTTTTAATAAAATATGTTTTTGTTGTATAATAGTTGGAATAGGCAGTAATCCTGATTTACACTAAATCAAAATCGAGGATAAAATGATCTAGGAATGTTAATATTTGTGGGTTGATTTTTAAAATGATTAAAAAAAGTACCTGATATTCCAAAGTCGAAGATGGCTAAATTCAAAGTCATAAGCTCTGGAGGCTTCAATTTAGTTTTGCGTTTGATCGTCATATACAAGACATAGCCATTCCCTGTTGCGGACAGAATACCTGTAAGAGAGAGCAATGTGTTAAATACATAATTAACAATGACATTATGGTTTGAATCTGGGCTTGTGAAATTCTGTGTGGTTTTCTTCCTCCCACATTCCAAGAATGTATCTCAGGTCAGAGGAACACTGTGAAATGTCCATTTGACTTGACATTCTTGCATTAGTCCCACATGGGGAAATTCCAGTATACGGCAGCAAAGAGGAGTTGGGAAAACAACGAAGCTACTGTAAGAGGCTGCCAATTAGAAAAAAAAAAGTATTAAGAACAAATACAGTTCAGTACTAAATTGCTTTTTCCTTTAGAAACAACTCGCAAAAAGGAGTCCTTCAATTGAGAGGCTGATTTTTTTTACTAGTTGTTTTTGTGAACTGATTGGCTGAGAACTGTGATGCTAATTGGCTGATAAATTGGGTTAAATTTCATTTTAGGCGAATCTGAGGTATAGTTGGTGAAAGAGTTGACAAGTCAAAACAAGTACATTGTGAGGACTGCAGAAAATAAGAGGAATAATGAGCCCAGTTGAATCTACAAGTAAAGCAGCTTTCTTTAATTGGAAATATATATATATTAAAATAAATAAGAAATAATGAATATGATAAATTGTGCTATGGTTTGCTTTCCTGCTCCGTTTGTGATAGCAAATCGAGTTGTCATTAACACAACAGTGGCACGCCACCAAAACCAATGAAGAACAATATGTCTACTATTTGTGGTTTAAATTCCTTTACATATTCAATTTGAGTGTGCATCCATGCCTGTCTAACTCGGCGTAACTAGCGGTGCAAAAATAAAACTAAATTCTTAAACAGGTTGCGCAAAAAAAAACAAAATCTAGAACTAAGAATATATAACAATATTCTTGTTTCAAGTATTTGTACAACACACAGTACACACACGGACCAGTTCCTCTAAACGTGCAGAATTACCACAGGAATTTGTCTCAGGTTTGATAACTTGCGTCAAAATATGGATACATTATGGGAGGGGTATATGCAAATTGCATTTGTCAGAAGGAATCCTGGTTAAGCCTGCTTTAGTAGATCAGCTTCCACATCTGTGTGCATGCATATTCATGTATGTGTCCATTTTTGCACATGCAAACCTTTATAGTTAATCAGTCCCACAATTCCCATTCATTATAAGCAATATAGAATGATGGTTATCCTTTCTTCCTGGAATTCTTCAATAGCAAAGCTAACAAATGATGTCTTTGTGAGGCCACCTCCATACAAGCGCTATTATTTGTGCTTTCTGAGTGCAGATAACTGTTTTGTTGTGCGTCATCAAGAACCTTTAAAACTGACCTATAATGCAGATATAAAACGCTGCAACAATGTCTGCTTCTTTTGAGAGTCTGGAGGCAAAAGGATCACCACGGAGGAGGTAATGGGGCACATATGATGGGTGTGTCTCATTCGTCATCACTGCCATCAGCGAGGGGATTTCTGTAAAGAGAAGGAAAATCCCAAATTGCTTATTTGCATAAAAAACAGACTGCACAACAGGTCCTTACGAAATTATTGTAAAATACATATACCGTAAATTTCGGACTATAAGCCGTGACTTTTTTCGCAAATTCTGAACCCGGAATCACGAGTTTTAGCTGGTGCGGTTTATAGTCCGGTGCGGCTTATAGTCGGAAAATTACAGTATATTAATTCCACATTTATATGATGTCTGATCACACCCGTTAGTCGTCCCCCGGCTGTAGACACAATTCCTCACAAATCTCTCCCTCCATATGTGGCATCTGTCTTCCGGCAGAATACACAATACGAGTTTTATAAATAACTTGTATTTTCTCCGAAGCTAGGAAACTTTTTGTAATCAAACAGCGTGTGCCTCACTAACTTCCGAAGTTGGTCTTTACCAGTTGATTGATAGTGCACTTTTTGAACTCTCCCGCTGTCACAAGAATGACTTTTGAGATTTTGCACCCCAGCTCTCTCCGTCTGAGATTTTATATCAGGAATCTCATCATCATGACTTCTCAATAAACAACTGGTGAGATTGCCTAACCTCTGAAACCTATAGAAAGTGGCACACAGAACAATTTATTTGAATATCAGGAGTAATTTCTTTTCCAAAACATACATTACATGAAATTGTTTTGTTTTTTTGCAGTTCTCATTGCTTTTTTTTAATTACTTTATTTTTATGGCCCGATGTGTTTTTGATGCAATTAATTGTGTAATCGTGACTTTAGAACACCATTTGGCAATTAATATATTACAAAATATGCACAAATTCAGAGGAAAAACAATAAGCCAAGAAGCCTCTGGAGTCTTGATGTCATTGGAATTTATCCAATGACACTCATGACATTTATATGCTAATTCATTCTGAACCTGCAGCAAATGAAATTTGCCATTTTGAGTGAAAGACACGCACTATCGCAATTTGTCTTTGTAATCTAACCGAATCAAGAAGAAATTGACAAGCAATTTGTTGAACCATTTTCAATGTCACTGAGAAGCAGAAGAAGATGAAGAGTGCAAATCATGTTTGCACAAATTGGAGGGTTCTGGTAGCCTGCCTGAAAATTGATGTTTGGATACAGAAAAGAAAACTTAACTAAGAGGAAAAACAAGGGACTGAGTGCTAGATTGACCAACTTTGTAAAAACTCAATGGATTTGAACCTCTGCACCTCCATCACTCTCTGGTTTGGATCGGCCTCCAAACAAGACAAGCACAGACTGCAACGGACAATCAGGACTGCAGAAAAGATCATTGGAATCAACCTCCCATCTATCCAAGACTTGTACCTGTCCAGGACCAGGAAACGTGCAAGGAATATCTCTACAGACCCTTCTCACCCAGGTTGCAGTCTGTTTGAACTACTCCCCTCCGGACGGCGTTATAGAGCTCGGTACGCCAAAACCAGCAGACACAGAGACAGCTTCTTCCCCCGGGCTGCTCTCCACACCTTTTTTGAATTTGTCTACACTGTTTGTACTATGTGTCCTCTCTGCATCCATTGCAGCCTGGTCATCCTGGATAAGGGACCTTCCCATCTGTGGTCTCTTCTCAAGGTTTCTCATTTCCCCTAGCTGGAGTTTTGAGTTTGTCTTTGCCCTTTGCCGTTTATGATCAGGGGATGTTTGAGAATATTGCCATTTTTCACACATCCTGAGTGTTGTTAGTCACCTAAATGTTGAACAGAGGGTGTGATTTACCAAAATCAAATTCCTTGTTTGGCACGCTCAAACATGGCGAATAAAAAAACTCTTGAATCTTAACAAATGTGTCTATTTATAAAGTTCCAATAAATAATAAATAAAAGCCTGAGAAAGTTCAGGAATGCTCAAAAACAGAATTCCGCAGATGAAGAAGTTAATTAGAAACAGGTAAGTGTCAAGAATGGAAGACTCAGTTTTTTTACCGGCCTATAATTGAGGTCAAGGTTGAAGTGAATTAGTCACTACTTGTTATGCTAACTCGGTCCACATATGTAATGATGTACCGCTATTATTGTATTGCAAATTATTTTGCGGACCTCTCGGAGCGAGGAGACACAACTTTAGCATTTAGCCACATTGACTCCGAATCATTTACGTCTACATCGCGATGGATCTAACCACCAATTATTTTCCCATCCTTAATGAGCAACAGGCAAGGTTGCATGTTAGATTGTTCGTGTGAAAAATCAAATTGAATGAATTACAATGTAACAAAGTCTTGTGTTATTTCAAAACTATAATGCAATGTTGTTTATTACATTTTCATTAATCTCACCAGATAGAGTACAGGGGAAATTTGCATTACAGTTTGAAAACTGATTGTGACTTTTGATTGTGATGGTGAATAACGATGGAAAGCAAATATGTATTCTGCAACGGTAAATTCAGACAATCAATTCTATTGAGATAATGTTCTAGGAATCTATCGAATGCAAGTGAGGTTTGTCTAATGCATTCGATTCACGCCGGATATTGTAGTATCAGAAACGACATCAAGAAATGTGTTTACTTAATATCGTGCGAGGCGTGGGAATGCACGGTGGTGAAATAACAAATCAACTGCAATAACATCTGACTTAAAATATTTATGGATTATATATAACAACAGGAATTTGATTTATTGACGGTGTGGTTCGCTTGTACGACTTCTTATCAAGCACCACGATTCAGTTCACACTAATCATGAATGCGAATGATTATCTTGCCCATAATTGACTGGTGGCCATATGTTTTTCAATTCATCCTCACCTCCTTACAATACCCGAAGGTTTCATCAAGTGCAGTACTTCACAATCCTGTCAATAGAGTTGGACAGTTTTATCAAATAGATTCTGCTAATCATTCTTTAATGGGGACGCTCGATAAGTGGAATTTATTTAATAAAATTATTAATAAATTATTAATAAATAAACAATTTATTTTAAGTGGATCGGGAAAAAAAAAACGTGACACTAGTTACAAATACTGATCAGACGATCCAATCGTTTGTGCGTCAGCTAGTAACTAAAGAGCTGCCACTATTGAATATTTTTATATTATTATTATATATATTCAATATTGTCAGACGAATAATAATGATAAGGTCTGTGCACAACATGCTAGCGTGCCCCCCAACTGGTTTTCTTCCTGTTCACACACACACAAACACACACACACCAACACACGCACGCACACACGCACGCTTTGCCCCTCCTAGCATTGCATCACCATAGAAAATACATGTCCTATTATTTATTGTTAATGGTTATCTTCAAAATACTACTTTATATATATATAGCTGAAAACTCTGAAGAAGATTTTTTTTTAAGTCTGAGTTGTGGGGAATTTTTTACCGTGCCAGACGCACTGGTTGCCCATGTGTCCTCGACAAAGACTGCTTTGTCAGTTTTATTTGCCGTCAAAAGCAAGCATGATGTTGTTTATAACCTGATCAATGCCTTTCATTGGTGAGTTCAAGATACGTTCACAATAATCTTCCTTGTGCTATTTCCTCACATAAACACATACTAGAAGCAAATATAAACAAATGATTATCAACTCTAACTCATCATTGCAAAATTTAATCCTTCCAGACAAATATAAAAAAAAAAAGAAAAAAAAGAAGCTACTGGCACTGCTTTTCATCAGTAGTAAATATCTCAACTAAAACACAACAATAACAAACCCAAAGCGCTTCTTTGATCAGCTCAATAAATTATTTATTACTTAGTCTTTCTGAACATGTTTTATGTGAGGTGGCATATACTTCAAGCACAATATGAGATTTTATCTTCCCCAGGGCACTGGACATACTACAGGCTCTGGAGAAACGAAGAAGCTGTGGTCTACTACCACATCAAGGAAAATTATACATACAGAGCTATGTCTCTGATCTTTAATAAAAGACGTTGTTTACCGTTGAGGACAATTGAGCAGTTTTGGGGCGGTTACCCACCGCAATGCAGTACTTATTGCACATCAAATTGACTCTTCTGGCAACTTACTGAAACAGAATAAATAATGTACAAAAGAGCTGACCTCAACATTAGAACTATCAGGATCATCATTTTGACAGTTCTTGTTATTCCTTTTAATATGTTAATGATATTCATCACCTTCTCATTTCCATACTGTGATTACATTGTATCAAAACATGAAAATATTAATGAGTTATAAATTCTTCAATTATTGTAACCGTCAATTTAACGGGTCATTTAAATTATGCTGCCAGGATTCCATAGCAACCACGGAATTGATTTTTGAGAAAAACTGCAGATTACCATGGTCTATAAAAAATATTTGCGGTAGAGTGGGCTTCAAAATATTGATGAGGCCGAGGTTAAATGGCCACTGGAAAGTTGGGCTGGCAGTGACAGCAGGTCAATAGTGTTGAATTTTAGGAGTCATGTAGTAATAGGTATGGCAGCCTTGACCTTTTCCCATCAAAATAAAATAAACTTATCATGAAATCAGATTCCGTTACAATAGGTGTTGATGCAGGTTGAGAAGTATGTAAATGAGAAAAGTTTGATATAAAAGTTTTTATGCACTACCATAAAAAAATGAGTGCAGTCAAGAGTTTAAAAAATAAAAATATGACAAATATTATTTACTAATCTTCAGTGGCTCAGAAGCATTTGGGCACATTTTAGTGTTCAAGACTACCGCAAAATAATCAATCCAATTTGAGGCATATTATTTTTGTACATTTATTACTTTTAGTTCATGGATCTAATTATATGCAAACATTTCTTGTGACACGATATTTACTTGATCATTTTTACATCATAACTTTACTTGTTGGATTATGAAACAGGTCGTGTATACATACGTGACAAGGGGAGCTTCATAACCAGTAACTACTCCAGATAAAATAAAAAAGACATTGATTAATGAACATTTGAGTTATTATTACCTTGTTCTCACCTTTTGATGATCGGTCATCAGTCACTCCCGCCGAGCTTTAGTGGGTAAAAAAAAAAAAGCTGAAAAAGAAATTGTTTCACGTTGGAAGCAAGTGCTTGAAGAAAAAAGTGACAATGGGAAGATAATAAAAGAAAAAAGAAAGAAAAAGTCAAATAATCCCGTGATGCAGCATTTGCTTTTTGCTGAACTATACTTACTATCGTCTCTGACCCTGCCACAGCATCAACTCTTCACAATCTGTGTGTGTGCTTTGACGTATCAGCTGCAAAGTTCCTGAGTGGAGACTAAGCTACTTCTGGTTGGTTCTTCCAAAGTAAAAGTCCATAGCAGTCAATAGCATTTTTTTCATATGACAAATAATACATTGGCTTTAAATCTTATTAGGAAGTGATTAGTCTTACATGCACTGATGAAAAAGTGCCCCCCATAGCATGTAATGATGTAAACACCCAATTTAAAAAAATCTTTTATCTTGACTTACACAAGCTTCTGTCCGTCATTCATTCATGTGTACACATTAACATTTATCCGTCCATTCTCACACAAAAAAATACTGTAATGCAAATATTTATTTTTATGGAAAGGCAGCATAATCAATGAATATTAAAAAAAAGTAATTGATTCAGTACAATCTCAAAATGCAATACATGAGATACAAAAGGCTGAGGCAACCTGGGCTGCATTATTATGTAGTTCAACTTTAGCCTCCACATCCTCATTTCACAGGTTAATATCTTATGACCTTGAATTTGTTATTCTTCCACTAAACTGAGTGCATTATAAAACATGTCATCTTTACATGGTGGGACCTGGGGAAACAATCAATACCAGTTCAATCCTTTTAGTTGGATTACAAAAGAAGAGAAGATAAAATCTCTAGTGTGGGGGTTCTTGGGGGCCTAGTTGTGTTACACAACTCCATTTTGACGTCATACATCAACCTGCACAGCGGCAACCGAACAGTTTAGCTGTCAGTAAACAAGTCGGGTGCCCTCTTTATGATTCAGCCAAAATTAGCACACTTCAAATTTGAAAGCAAAATTTTGTACATCAGCTTTGTGATCCACAAAAATGATTTTTCACCCTCTCATACAAGATTGTAAATGGACATATTTGGCTATATCTCTGATTGTCGAATCAATTAACAGGGAAGAGAAACTGCAACTAGTCATGGGTGGACTCCACCTCTCGTCCGGTCAACTGGGATTGGCTTCAGCTTTCCCGTGACCATAAGTAGGACTAATGATTTTTTTTTAATTAATGTAATGGATGGATTGTCGTGTTTCCAGACTGCACTCCCAGGTGGCAAAGTATCAACCACAGAAAGGCAAATTCATATGTAAAATAATGTTGAACTTTTTAAATAAAACTAATGTGTGTACGCTTTTGATCAAAGATGAATACCCAATTCATTTTTGAAAACATCTTTGTCCAGTTTAAAGAGTGCCGTGAACTTCATTCAACATCTTTTGCTAGTATTTCTGCTTCTTGAGTCTGGGTCAGTGAGCATGACACCTAGAGCTAAATAAAAAATTAGCTTTGATGGGATATGCTTGGACAGTTTTACAAGCGAAATCGAGGACACGTGCGGTGACATCTTACAGATGGACAGAAACTGAATTATTGAATTACAGAGGATGATTTGTGTGCCACAACTCCTCAACATCAATGGAGAACAGAAAAATATACATATAATTCTGTTTGTTGCAGTCTTATTATGCATATAATGTACTGGGTACTCAAAAATCAGCTGTGATAAATGTCATAGGAAGTTTAAAATTTTATGCGTAATACTTGGCACGAATGAAATGCTGGCTAACGTCAGGTTAACGATAGCTTAGCTGATATCGTTTTGCTACTGTTATTTTGTGAACATGCAGGGCTGGTGAATGTCAAACATGGTGAAAAATGTGACTAAAATTAGACTAAGGCTTATATTTTCACTGACTAAAATTATTGCATATAAAAATGGATAAAATGTGACAAAGATTAAAAAGCATTTTTAACCAAAAGATTAAGACAAGCTAAAATGTCTTCAAAAAAACGAACCTATTTTCCAAGGGATTGCGTAATAATCCAAATGGCATGCCGTCATGAAACAAAAGGCACAATACATTGCTGTAATCATTTTTGGCTGAGACCTATGCACAATAAAATTACAAAATATTTTTTCATTAGTTTTCATTCAGTAACTTTTTTTTGTCATTTCTTTTGTCACGATCCGGAAGAAACAGATGGTAATTTCCGATATATTCAAGCAATAGCCCAAACATAATTTACAAAAAGGCCATTTAATTCAGCATTGCTGATCCTATGAAAATGAATATTCTAATCCTTGTGACAGGATTAAAGGATTTACTTTGGGGGTGCTATGGACTACATCATACTGAAGAAGTGGTGTTAATGTTAAAGAGCAATCAATTGATGGCTCTCGATCTGGTAAGCGTTGGGGCCAGCTCACAGTGGTGCAAGATAAAACTCATGACAGCAAAGTGTTACATCACTGAAGCATTTTCTCAACATGTTTGTTATTACTTGCCGTCACTTTACCTCTGACGCATCATGCGTGAAAGCGTTTTACTGTGATGGCCTCTTTTGCGCAACAGCTGCCTTTCACATCTTAAATGGAGTTCAGGTTCAGTCAAGCGTCACCTACGAACTTCTGTATCTTCTGTAAAAGTTTGAAATACGGCCACAGAATTGGTCATCGAAAAAGCTATTATATAGTCAAAGGATGGCAAGAAAACTGTGAATTTGTTCCCACAGGAAAAAATAAAATAAGAGACTATGATTCATTCTGTGGTGATGTGAGGCTGTTGAACATCACAAGCATTAGTGAGTAGAAGAATGACAAAATGGCAGCAGACTCATCCATACCTGGAATGACGAAGCCATTTTCACACGAGCCAAACGATCATCATATTGGTATCTCCAATCAAACAAACCCTAATTGCCAATTTAATACCTGATAAGATCCCATCTGATTTATCTATGAGAACAATTGATGGATGAGACCAACTTTTACAGTTTTCCTTCTATGTGGAGTAATTGAGTGGTTTCTCCTCCATGTTTTATTTATACTGTTTCATAAGCATTGTTATTCCAGACTCCTTTAATGGAACCACATCTGTTATTAATGCTGATTTCAGCTACTTTGTCTCTCAAGTTTCCCTTTAAAAGACAAACATGGTTTGCCACAATAAAATGAAACTGTGCTTTGAGATGTATGTATGTACAATAAATACCACCATGATTCTGGGGGAGCTACAGAAATAAAGCTATAGAAATAAAATGAGACTTTCAGCTATTTAGTATAAGCGTTCCCAGTTGACCTCACTTAAAGTCTCTGACGTTCTATCATTGAAAAAAACGAATTTTAAGTGCACTTTAGTTTTTGGGGACGGTCTGTGTCTCATGCAAATGTCACCATAACAACCATTCTAAGAGAAGAACATTGAGCTAGGAATTAGCAAGTTATTTTGGTGTTATTGGAAACTTCGGATGTCTCTTGAGACTCCCTCCAGAACAGCAGCTGTTCGACCCACCACATCAGGAATCCGAATGAAAACCGCAATTGCTAATTTAACAACGCCTGCGGCCAGATACGTTAAATTGCATTTTGACTCATGAAAATAGCACTTGAGCTAATGACAAATGTGAGATCAACCTGTGGTTGCACTTCTAAAGTGTTACTTGCAGCTGACTACCATAACACCTATGATTTTAAAAGTACAGAACTTGTGACGCCCTTTTTTTTTTTTTCCCGGAACTAGTTGCCTAGTTATAAAACAATAAACTTGTCACAATCAAAGCTTTCTATGATCGAAAAATGCACAGCATGGCTTCATCTACAGAAGCATTATTTTTGTCGTTAACTTCTCAAACAATGTTCCCAATATAGTCTATTCATCTTTCCATCCAACACACTGTGTGTCACGAAATGGGAATTCAAGGCTCTACTGAATCGAAATTGACAATAGCCTTAAGATACACAAAAGTAGAAACCACAAAGTAGCTCAATATACCGTATTGGCATGAATATAAGACGGTGTTTTTTGCATTGAAATAAGACTGAAAAAGTGGGGGTCGTCTTACATTCGGGGTCTAGACATACCGATTCGCAACGCTAGACGGCGCCAGATATCCTTAAAGCAAATGCTGAACTTACCTCCCCAGGCCAAAGCGAACCCCCTGTCACGAAGAATAAAAATAAAAATAGCGGTAGCACGTAGAAGAAAAATAAAAAATAGCAATAATGATTTGAATGAGGCAAAATAACTTTCTCTCGAATATATTGTTATAATCATTTGTTTCAGATGTACTGTAATTATTTTCTGTATAAAAATTAAATTTGGTGTTCAAAAAGTCTTTTTTCAAACTTGAGTCTTAAAAAAGAGGGTGTCGTCTTATAATCAGGATCGTCTCATATTCGGGCCAATACGGTACTTTGAGAGAAGGGAATCACGATGCAAGAACAAGATCATCCGAAACTAGAAAAGGGGGAAGGGCTCAAGAATAGCAAAATTCCTATATTGTATATTGTAAAATCTGAAGTCAACCTGACCTCTGCCAAACACAGTAAACATATGCTGAAGCACGGCGTTTGCTGTCGCACATGTTGCTGGTGTTACACAACTATAGGGCAGATTGTGAATATAATAGAGCTTCAGGAATTAGCACATATATGTATTTTTTTATGGAATTTTGCATTTGTACATGTTGACTTTGATGCCTATGTAAAAAATGTAAATTAACAGCATCTATATTGAATTACTGTCTATTGGCACCAGATAATCGAGAATGAGTCATCAGATTCTCTATAGACCCAAGTAACTAACGTGACCTAATTGTCTTAGGTATTGGAGACAAACAAGATAAGACAGATGAAAACAAGATCCCCCCATCCAGTCCCTCACAAGCACAACAACTATTTATCTATTAATTGGCCATCTATTCTGTTGCTTGAGACAGATAAATTGTTGACATTTTCTTTCATTTAGAAAGAGAAGATTTAACAAAAAAAAAAAATCTCAACAGGAACTTTGTCGAATAGCCCACACTGGCCTACTGGCTTTACTTTGCCCATCAACACAACACGTTTGACCAACTTGATTCGAGAAGACAGCAATTGTCTTTGCTGAAAGGCAGGAGAGAATCTTGGAAGAATTGATGAAATCATTGTTGAATTTGACATGGTTTGACAGATGTCCTTGCCATGACATTGGCTGGAGGCAAATATCATGTCATTCAACTTAAAGAATCTAAAAGCTATTTTACACTCCATCCCTTGAGTTTTAGCTAGTGTGGACATAATGGATGTCATGATGAAAGTGTGACCAAATCTGCGGGGTGTGAAAAAAAAATGTGTCAGACAGTCCCATTTTAAAAATAAGTGAATCTTCTCTTACATCAGTGGAAAAGTTAAGAAAACCACAACTGGGTGAATGTTTCCGAATTTCTATCATTTACCCATGATGTTATTTGACTCATTTTATTTCTTCTTTTCAATGATGAAACTGACAAGCCGGAGTGTGAAATAAAGAAACTGAGATTGACATGAAGGTGGCTATTGAACCTCAATCTCAGCAGTTGGAAAGATTTGAAAATCATGAAGGGCAAGTCAACCCCAAAATTTTCTTTGTTGTGCAGCCCAACTAGTCAAAACATTTGTTTTGTTTGTGGAATATGAATTAGACAAAATCCACCTGCTTTTATCCATCTCAGTCCCAGAAATGGGATGATACCCACAATCGTGATGTGACGACAACTGGAAAAACAAAAAGCAATAATCAAATAGCACCCAACATGCTTTGAAATGTCACTGGGGATGAAAATGAATGTGCTGCGACCTGAAACATTCCTGAGGTTACACTAACAACGGTATCTACGTAGGATTCTCATCTGTGAGGTCCTGATCTTTTTTCCTGACACCTGAGACTTATTATCACAGGTGCCGTCTGGTTTTGTCACTGATGCGAAGTACGAAAGAAGACGAACGAGCGCATCGTGCATTGACGTGGATGAGTGTAACAACTGATGGCAATGTTTTATTCCTACAAATCTCTACCAGAGTTCATATTTTCAAACTGACTTCATTTCTACAAAATCACAATGTCCCATTAGTGATGTGCATCATGTAGGTCACACTTGCCTTAAGGCATCATAAACAACAAGCAATCAAATTGAATTTCTGGAAAGTCTAGACTCAGCCTTTTGCCTGAAGCTCTTTTCAACAGAGAAAAGAGTAAGTGTTAAAAAAATGGTTGTAAATAAAAATGGCATTTGACTTATTATATCGGTCGTAACATCCATTTCCATCTTCACTTGAAGGTATTATTCTTTTGACTGTGCTGATTAAAAGCAGTTACCATATTTTACGGACTATAAGTCGCACCTAAAAACCCAAAATTTTCTCAAAAGCCGACAGTGCGCCTTATAGTCCGGTGCGCCTTATATATGGACCAAATTTCTAAATTTAAACTGGCCCGAAGCATTGTGTCAAGAAATCAACCATAGGTGGCCTGCTGAAGACTATGAATCATGAATCAAAAAGACTATGGATCAATATTGTTGTGATTATAAAATAATTTGTTGCATCTGAAGTTGAAATAAAAAAGATAAAATGGAGAATGATTTGATTTGGATTAAAAATCTGACATGATGCATTAATGGTGCGCCTTATATAAGGACAAAGTTTTAAAATGGGCCATTCATTGAAGGTGCGCCTTATAGTCCGGTGCGCTTTATAGTCCGGAAAATACGGTAATGTCTTGTGACATGTTGGTATTCATCATTAGTAAAATACTAGTATTTCTATTTCATGCAAGCCTGTCTGAGGACTTCCCAGTGACGATACGAGCAAGCGAATGTACACACAAAGTACAATAAAATATTGCTACCATTGGTAGGTGTATACAATCTTTAATAATATATATATATTTTTTAAATGAAGATCTCTGAAGATGCAAAGATCCTTTTGGTTGTATTGTTGGTTGCAGATTTTCATTCTTAGCTATTAATTTATTGCCCCCAATACATCATGAGCAGATGAGTTTTCAAGTTGGCATTTCGGCAAAATACAAGTGGTCCAACATTACTGCCGTTCTGCTGCTACAAAATTACCCATCCTTCATGTCAAAGTGATTATTATTGTTGTTGAAGTAAATTATTTTCCATTTCACTGCACTAAAAGTGTGAATTGCTTTAGAGCAAATAAAACAACAAGAAGAAACAGCTGTAATGCCCCTGAAGCAATAACACGAGCAGATGAAACCCGTCATTTGCTCACATGGTTCTGATGAGAGCTTCTGGGTATAATGGGAGTGAATACAAGATCCTGAAAATTGTGATGCAAAACCAAATTGTCTTCCTAGAATCACCACAATGAAGGTCATTCATATCTTGAAATGGGGACGTAACTTGGAATTTTCATGGGTGGGAATAAAAAACTTCAGAATTCAATATGCCGGCATTCTTCAGTGTACTCTTTCCCTATAACCTTTACAATTTCCCCATTGTTTGACTAATAAATGTTATGTTGTCTTGGCTTAACTTCGGTCAACCAATCGTTCTTTGCATAGCATTTTTAATTCCCCCAAATACAAAGACCTATCTATAAAAAATAAATAGATAAATCAATCAATCAAATTATTAGCATCAAAGTAGCGAGGGATCACTATACTAGCTTTGTACAACTTAACAAGCTTTTATTTTAAACTGTATCTGTACTGAAAGAGGTTGTGGCGTATTCAAATCACAAAATAACCTGAAGTGCTGAAGCGCTTTTAGTCCCTAACTGAAAAATAACAAAGGTCCTCAATTCATTTTTGATGTTGATGATTTTGTGGTATCAGTCGTCAGCGAGAGGGAAGGGAAGTAATGAAATCAGTTTTAATAAGCTTTATGGGGTCAACATATTTGCAGGTTGTTGGAATTGTTATTCCAGAACAGGTTTGTGTAAATAATATATAAATCTTACATAAGGAATGTATAGATCAATAAATCTTAAGTCCCATATTGATCTGGTCATGTCTGTAATATGTATTGATATGAATAAAATATTTCAAGTCTGACATAAACCAAGCTACAGTGTGCAAAGGAAGCCTGAGCTCGACCATTTAGATAAGTAGAAATAAAAAAATCATTTGACAAAAGTAGTTGCCGTTGGATTTAATCCAAATAAGTCAGAGAGACAATTTCCGTTGTGAAAGACAACAACCTCTGACGCGCTGAGATTGGAATGCTGGTTATATTTATCACAGAGTAATGGAAGAATGTTGTTGCTTTTACGACTCACCAATAAATTAATAAGAACAACTGCATTTTTACAACCTGTGTAATGGGGAGATACTAAAATATAAATTGGATGTGTTGCATTCGTGTATTTTTGATGATGTAATTAAAAGAAACTTTTGCATGAAATTATAATCAGGCTGAAACAAATTCAAGGTCCTACAATTTATTTATTTTCATTTTTAAAAGATGGCATGGCTATACTGGCCCTCCTCATTAGCGAGTGGTATATTTTTTATGGCTTGAATACGCATAAGTTGCAAATTCAAATATTCTACACAACAATAACAATCAATCAATCAATATTGATCATTTTTTTGGAGGAGTAGGTCATATACACACGTGTTTCCTCAATTTAGAAGTTTTCTTTCGACTGAACGGGTTAAAATGTTTTTTTCAATTTGGAAAAAAAATCTGCGATGTCGTGAAGCCGCGATAAACGAAACGCGAAGTAGCGAGGGATCACTGTATACCTTTTTCTACCACACAAACACAAGGCTAAACAAACTTTGTTCGTACTTATCTGCATTTCCTCAGAAACAACCTCTCCCCTCTGAAAATATCTTCCAGGAACAAGACGAGCATGAAACAAGTCTCACAGGGCCTTGCGTCTGCGAATGGAAATTTGGCAGGGAGGTTTCATGATGAGTATAAATACAGAAGACATGTCACTTAGACAGTAAATAAAGATATTTATTTTTTTGAAAGAATCTCAGCTCATGCAAGGATACAGCTCATGTATGTAAACAAAATTATTTCAAAATTAAGCTTGTAAATGTGCAGATTTCATCGTTTCTTGGTGTCAATCTCCGGAATGTACAGTATATAAAAGTAAAGCGCAGATCATATATTACATCAACAGCTATCCCTGATCCCTCTTTTCCCACAATGTGATTATCAAATAGAGCAGCCGCGTCCTCGAAAGGCTATAGGGAGAGATTGTATAACATGTCAGGCACATAGACAAAAGTCGAACACACTGACATCTTTGTCAAAGCATTCACATGAAAACAGAAAACAAACTTGAATACCATTAAACGCCCTTTTAAGTGTGCAAGTTGATCAGCAACACAAACACAGAAGCTTGATTGGGAAGTAACTCCTTTAAGACACTGGTGGGATTTATAATAATAAAAAAATAGTAATCACAGCAATGACAATAATCAGAATAGAAGGCCAAAGAAAGTTTTTTGAGAGAGGTGTGGGATGATTGCCTCTTAAATTGGTTCTCAGCATCATTAGCATGTAGCTTGATGCTAACATTGCTAACAGGCAGCTTGCTAACATGTTCAGCAACTGCTGTAGGAAAATGTTCAATACTTATGAGGTCACGTTGACAACCACCTCAATAACAACTCAAATAGTTTTTGACATGCAGTGGGGGAAGAAGTTTGGGATTAAAATTTGGAGAATTGTACAAAGATTATTTTGTAGCATGGGGGGGGGGGGGGGTTGTCGGTATGTCAGTATGCTATGCATATGAACGAAATAATTCTTAGCCATTTAAACTGGTGGTGCCCAGAGCAAACTACCTGCTTATGATTTAAATTCTCGAGTTATGAACGATTGCCTTCAACGAAACAGTACAACAGTCAGAAAATGTAGATTCAAGGGGGATTACAATTTCCTACAGCAAATGTAATACCGTATTTTTGTTTCTTGTTATTGCTAGTTTGCCACTTTTCCTAAACTACTTGGAACAAGACCTGACCCAAAATACGAATTAGTATTACGGCCACCCTGAAAACAAAAATATATATACACTCAAGAAAAAAAAAAAATCTCACCTCATGAAGATAGTCACATTGGTGGGTTGGGAGGTAAGACATAAATGGAATGCAATATTACGATCATGAAGGTATACCCTGTGTGGCTGTTATGGATATATTCAAATTCAACTTTAGTTCAATTTTAAACTGTTGTTTTGTTACACCACAATTTAAAACTACAGACCAAAAAGCATCTAACCGCGAGGGTTTTGGAAAAATATTTCCTTTTAATACTTATTTCAGGCAAGGTCTAGATTGCCGTTTTCAATTTGGTCTTTTAAAATTAACTTCAATCTCATGAAAATTGGACTTTTTCTCCCCCTCATGTTTTTCACTGTGGCCCTAAATAGCTCCTGCATAAAAAAACAAGGACAATTGATGGGCAATGAACAGGCTTTGCACTATAATCACAAAAACAACTTATTTTGTTCAGTTTGACACACAAAGATAGAACAGATAAGAGGAAGAGGTAGAATGGACCACCTGGAATTTGATGGGATGGTGGCCCGAGTAGAACAAGTAAGCAAGCTGCAGAAATGGTCAATTTTTGTATAAACATCCTTAGGCACTAACCAGAAAAACTTTTGGAAACGGAAGGAGACAATAAACTGTTCCTTACTTTCCTATTTAGTTTTTCATGTAGGCTGCTGCTAAATTTTAGACAACATTCCCAGTCTCATGTTAAAGATAACAACTATAGGAGAGGCCCTCAAAAGTATGTCAGCAGAGTTTAAAAAATATAGACACGCAATATCGAGATGCTAATTTTTTTCAGACACCGTCGTGGTAAATGTTAAGCTTCCATAACAACACCTATTACAAGTATATTACAGGCACAGTAGTGTTTCCCTGGATAGGAATGCTGGAAAATGCATACAAAAAAAAAAGGAGAACAAATACAGAAGAGAGGGAGCTTCCTCTGGAACACTGCAAGGAATGATTGGATTTCAGCTACAACCCCAAGACGAAAGGAAAGGGAAATGATTTGTTAGAAAGTGAAATTAAAAGGAAAGGTTTAAAACGTTGCGCTTAAAACATAAGCGTGTGGAAAATTAGGTGTAGAAACAAAGATCCCCTGCTTTGTATATAGTCAGTAGTACTGAGACCCTCTGTCAAGGGCAGGAGGGAACAGAAGACATGCGAGATGAAGACATGCACAGTAGTTTGAAGTAAGGCCTCGGGTTTTTTTTTTTTTTTTGTGTTGGCAAAAAAATAGTTATATACACATCTGTAATTTAATTACATTTAGCTTGAAAACAAAACAAAATATATGTGCAAAAAAATTAAATCTTACAAATATGGGGAGTTGAATTTGTAGATGTAATAGAAATAATTGCACCCTCTTTCTGCCCATTCAGCTGTCTGTTGTCTTCCGCCTCCTGCAGACGTCCACCCCAAAACCATCTCTCTAGTTGGTCATTAGGCTAGCAACTGGACCTTCAGCTCAGCTTCACGTTGAGTGGATCGCCATCTTTAGCTTATTTAGCTCCATCTGACAGGACACAGAATGTAAAATACTCAGAAACAAGGTTAAGACTAATTTTTCTCTAGCCCCCCGCTGTGGCTCGGAGAAATCTTGCTGTGAATAGACTTAACGGAAGAAACATGATATGCTAATTATAATGGTGATATATAATGTATCGCAAAGGACAGTAGTGATATACATGTTTAATCATGATCATCCAAGGTGATATATGTCATTTTTGCCTATTAGTGAATCCATCAATATTTGGCATAATAAATGTAGACAACCCAGCATGTGTTTTTATGGAGATCAATACTACCTGCAGGGCTACACGCTTTTTCCTTTCCTCATCCAGTTCTCCACGAAGCTCTGTTATTTCTTTCCTAGAAGTATGCACAAGTGTTAATTAGCAAATGAGTCAAAACATGGAGTTTGGGAATTTAATAGGGACATTTTCAACCTCATTTTTTCACATACATGTAACTCGTGTAACAAATTGCGAATTTAGATTGACCATTCATTGGAACGCAGGCAGAACTATATAGGCTAATAAATACAAAATGTGTTTGGAGCTATGGTTTAAATAGCTCTTTGTTTTTTCAACCGTTAGTAGTCTTTGATTTCCGCAAGATTAGACAATATGTGTTCTTATTCTATGTAATAATTACATTTGCTGGGCCTTGAACAGCTCCACTGATAGCAGAAGATCCTTCATCTGACTTCTAAGCTCTTCCATCTGGGATTTGGGATCTTCTCTGCCCAGAAAACTGTTGTCTGAGCTTAAGTTTGTGGATGCTGGGTTGGGTTTGGCCTCCACACTGGGTTTATGGAATGGCGGCAAAGGGGACGAGTTGTGTGTATTAGGCTGAATGGGAGTTCAAGGGAGAGAAAGGAATAGAGCGTGAGAGACAAAAAATATGTACTACTGTATAAAATCAGTAACGGGAATATTTAGGAATACTACCATTTAACCAGAGTTTCAGCAAGGAAAATGAATGAAGAATAAATCTGATGAATTTATTACTTAATACGGCCAGACAACAACCCATTGTGAAAATCTTCAGGGTGAACAAAAGCTTTCACTTGCAGTGATTGGTAGCACAATAAAGCGAAATGCTAATGCGACATGGGATCGACTTCCTCGCATGTGTATGACCGGCAAGCTATTATCTTGTCACACAACCATACACGCTTCAACTAACTTGATATGATTATTTTTTTTTTTGTGGGTGTGATCCACAAACATGGAGCACAGCAACACTTTATGCTGTTTCCCTAAGCATTGCTTGTAAAAATGCACTGATTTATCTTGTTTTTATTGACAGGTCCAAAACCTGATTATATTTAACTGATTCAAGAGAGCATTTGTGTCAGTTAATTTTAAAAACACTTAGTCAGGCCTCTGATGGTTATCAAAAGTTGACCATGATAAAAAGTCGTTTCAAAAGGAATCCAAATTACCTTTCTGGGTTCTAGAAGCTTTATTTTGGCACCATCCTCCTCATCTAACTTGAAAGCTTTGTCCAGGTTAATTTCCTTGTTGGGCTGCAAGAAAGTTTTGTTTAATTATATAATAATATCATTGTTTAATAAGAATAATAGTAGCAATATATTGTATGCATTTTAAAACGTGATATTTTTTCAAACATGATTAATTTTGCCAAATATGAATGCAAACTAAAATTAAAACAAGAATTAGTTGGTGCTCACCGATAGTCCTCCAGCAAATTGGGCGGGCAACCTCCGGCCGATAATCTTTGGTCTGTTAGCAGTGGGATGAGACAGCTTTTCTGAGTTGGATGAAACCTCGTCAAAACTAATTAGCGCTGTTGAGAAAGAAAGACTTGTCAATAAGATCAGAGAAAAACACTTTTTTTTTTATTGTTGCATCCTTGAAAGATTGCACATCAGCAGGCTGCCGAAGCCACTAAGGGCGCAAAAATAAACAATTTGTTGCTGGCCTGCTGACAAGTATATGTAATTTGGTGAACAGACTCAGAAGCAGCAGTACATCTGTAAAGCCTTGAGTGTGGAGTCTGGAGATTAGTGATCTCAAGCCTCTCTGCAGGCAAAAATTAGGAAAAAGCAACCAGTTGTTGGAGAGGGAAAAATTAAATAATTCATACGTGATTCGAAGTTTTTCTCCCCTGTGTCCGCTGAGGGCGTTTTGGGTTTTGGGGGAAGCAATAAATCCAAGTCAGGCTTTGGACGAGATGTAGGGATTTCCCCATTGTGCCTGGTAGGAAAAGAAATAATTATACAGAAGGCTAGAAGTGGCTCAAGACATCATAATATCACAGATCCTGGGAGAACAGAAGAAACACATACTTCAAATTTGGTGATGGAGTCAGAGGCTTGTCTGACCGCTTTAGTGGGAGGTTTCCTTGCCTGCCTTTGCCTGGAGGCGGGACAGGCTTTTTGGGTGGGAGTGGTGCGGCAGGCTTGGATGGTTTTGGCTCTGGGATCACCCTGTCAACTGAAATGGAGCCAAGAGATTTGGAGATGTACTTAATCGTGGAGAAACTCACTGAAAGGATGTGAGCAAGTAAAATACCAAAACAGCCTAATGAATTCTGAAACAACCAGTCGAGATGGTATCATGCGAGCAAAACCCATAACGGTTGATGAAATTATTTGATTGTAAATATAAACCGCGTCAATCAAGCATTTTGTGGCCCGACATGAATCCATTACCCTTACCGTAATAGCTTGTTGCACAAGTGTTTGAGGTTATCATTATTTTCAGCCACACCTAATTAAACAAAGACTAACATCCAGCGTTCACCGCTAAAGATAGGCACACGTGGGTAAGTCACCATTGATTATTTCCATAGTTACGCTCCATTATAGCAATTGGGTTTCCAGAAACGATTACAGCAAACTATCCCACTGATTGCCTGCCAACTCGCCACCCCTCGAGTTAATACATAAAATGAGAATGAAGGAATTTGTACCTTTGTCCTCTGGCCTGATGGCATGAGGCTTCTTGTCAGCGCTGGGAACCTCTGGTTTGAGAGCTGTTAAAGCGTGAAAAAATATTTATTTATTTTTTTAAAGTAAATAATAAATCACAAACGGAATTGTAATGTATGTAATGTATTTATATTTTTTTCTTTTTAATCAACTATTGCTATGGAAGTAAATATTGAGGAAAACCGTGCTGGGAAAAAAAAAAAAAAATCATGATAATGAAAGCAAAGCCCGAAAGGTGGAGGGAAAAAAAAGCAAAATATCTTCAAATAGTCATTTTTTTTGTTTCATTAGAAATTGGATTTTAATGGGGGGGGGGTATATATCGGATTTTTCCTCGACGCCTGATCAACAAATCTCTCAGTCTTGTAGAGTGGGAGGAGATATTGGAGAGTGCTGACGTTTGAACAGTGCAACATATGGCTAATTAACACATTAGCCCTAACCCTGAAAACTGGAAACACATGTTGGCAACACGCAACAAATACCAACCGTAAGCTCTTTATAAAAACAAAAACCAATAACATTTAAGGAGTCGGAGGTTCTCACCTATGTGTTTTGACGGTGGAGGTGGCTTCTTTGGTTTCTGAAATAATATTCAAAAAATATAAAAACTGTGAAAAGTAGGCCAGAGCAAGTAGTTTACTGGTACTCAATAAGAGACAGAGATTCTTATCTTAAATAGAGAAATACCATCACACAGTGACGTACAGTCAGCAGGACCACTCGATTCAATTTGGTCTGAATAAAGATATTCTCATAAGATGCTTTAATTGGAATGGGCTGCATGTGGCTTGGGTTTAACTGCTACAAAGATTGTTACTACAAACAAATACTAAAGTCCTTTTCTCCATAATGGCACTAGCTGGGGATTTTACTGTATCACACACAACTCACAATCACACTTTCATGATATTCATTCATACTATTATGATTACCGCTCTTACTGAAGATTTTTCTTTTTGGAATAACAATTATTTTACAAATTTGTTAACGCCACAATGTCTCCATAATCATTCTTTCACCAAGCAATTTTTGTGAAGGACGTGGCTGGTATCCTCCTACCTCTTCAGAATCTTGCTTGAGTGAGGACTTGCGCGACCCTCGAGATAGAAAAGCCTGAAAAACAACAGCAGACATGTTTTGGCTGTGGTAGATTAAATCCTTCCATAAGTAATGGCTTGAACAATATACACAATAAAGCAGAAAAAAAAAAAAAGAATTTTTAAAGACTCAGATTCTATACTGTAAAAAGTTATAACACGCAAAAAAGTAATACAGATGTATACGTGGATACAGGAACGAATTTATGAATTGTCAAAACCGATCAATATCATCGGTTTGAATTAGACATTATTAGATTGTGAGGCTATACCTATTTTTTTCAATTATTACATATATCGTAGTCCATTTTGGTTATATCTGCAGTTCCAGTTTAACAAAATCATGCTATGTATTGCTAAAACAGTTAAAAAGGACTTTCACATTTTTAGTGGGAAACTATTTTCATTAAACTAACCTTACCTCTTTTTCTGTGTCAGACAGCATGGTTACAAAGTTGTCAGGAAAGACACCACCTTTGCCACCAACCTCTCCTCGCCACCACCCGGGCTCTCCTGTGTCCTGTCACAAACCACCAAGCGAGGGGATGGAAATGTCAAAAACTCACATCAGTCGGGATAGGACAGAAATCTGCAGGCGCTGGGAAACCAGATGTTGGCATTTCCTGGTTCATTTCTTCAATCTATGATTCAGGTTTCGGAAATGCTTTTGTTGACTGAATTGTATGGTTGACCCCCGGGCAATGCCAATTCCAATAACTTAAAAAGTCACCTGAAAATTTAGTGACTATTGTCCCTTCAGATTATATAGTAAAATGGTTATTGAAATGATCTCATTAGCTGAAATGAACCCACGAAAAATATTTGGTTAAATTTGAATTTAAAAACATTGCTTGGAACTTTTCTTTACTCAATTTGCAATGCAATTATTACATTTCAAATTGAAGGATTCAAATCAATTAAATCTAATTAAAAACGAAGGTTTGAGGTAAGTCATTCCAATGTGATAATGAAAGCCTCCTAGTGTGCGCTAATTAAATAGATATCCCGATACCTGTCAAAAAAAACAAAAAATACAAAACAAAGCCAATTAAAAATGAAAGATTAAACTTAGAAAAATCCTTTCATGTACATATAATACTTCATAAACTAACAGTGATAAGCTCCAGCGGGACTTATTTAAATGAATTTAATAACACTTGAAACAAAGCAGAACATAGTGTGCAAATAAACAGGAGTAATTCAGACACAAAATCAATTGTTGTCTCGATGCAATGACGTTCGCGTACGCGCACCTCTTATCAAACCGAAAGCTTATTTTGTCATTAAGTCACTCTTATGATTCATGCCAAAATGTTAATTATATAGTTCTAGTATGTGTGGGAACCGCAGATATGCACTGTTTGCTTTCATTAATCTTTTTGGTTTTGTGAGCATGCAGAGACATCAGACCAAACTAATATTGGAATTCCAACTGTATGAAGCCATTTGTATGCTACTGCAATCCGACATTGAGCTACAGCTTACCTTGCTTATGATAGAGATGATGTCATCCTCGTGCAAAGTCAGTTCATCCTCATTTGTGGCCTCAAAAGCGAAGATGACCTTACAGAACTCTTTCGCTTTGAATACAGAGATTGAAGGATATTCAGAAGGGACAAAAGGAAAAAACAGGTATAAGAACAGAATACAAAAGAACAGGTAAAAAAAACAAAAAAACCTCAGGGATGTATTTTACCTTTAGAGTTGCTATCTCCTTCGCCCTTATGCATTTCGATCACGTTGGGAAAGGCGGGCTTTGCGACTGATGGTAATGAAGGGATTGGCTGAAATGGAGCAAACAAAACATGAAAGATGGAAATGATTTATAGGACATCAATGGACAAGGAAGGAATTAAAGGAATTTGAAAAAAGTTTTCATCGGAGTACAATACAGTTGTTTTTGTTAAGGTATCATTTTAATTTCTTTGGGATGTTAAGCGTTAAAGAAAATAGATGAATGAATTAATGCACAGACAAAGCTGAGAACTGATTTGAAGTTTCTTTTTGTGCACCACGAAAGGAAACCTTCAATTGCAACTGCCGATATTACCGACTACAATGAGTGAAAAGCCAGATGAGAAGTATACAGCAATACTGTATGGGAATTATTCAATGCCAAATGGAGATATTAAACGCTATGTGCTATTGGGGTTGGGAGCGTGTGTGAGTAGCACAGAACTATAGAAGCTGAGTTAGTGGTTGAAAGATATTGCAATGGCTGTTGAGAAGAAAAAAGAAGGGAGAGAGGAGAGATAGAGAAAGGGAGAATTTTAAAACGTTATTTTATCCCTAGTATATCATTTTTTTAATGTATCATCCCATTAAATCAATAAACAATGTTCTATTCGTGCCTAATAGCAGAATCTTTATGTACCTGAAAAAATCCCTATCAATCACTAGTTACAATAATTATTTACCACTGTGGTTGTTTTCCAAGTTTTTAGCAATTCTGAAGGTCATACATCATTCACGGTACCATGGCGTCACTTTACAAAAAGCGTGGCCTCATAGAATTGTTCTGCCTTTTTTTTTTTTAAACTTCATTGTGGGAGTCCCATACAAAAGAACAAACAAACAAAAAACATTAAGGAATGTAATCAAACTTACATTTTCCTTTTTTTCTTCCGGCTCCAAATTAGGGATTCGGACCTTTGATTTCACTGACCCTTCTTTGAAAATATCGCCAAAACCAATACGTTGGATTTTTTTGGGCTGGACAATAGCTCCATTGCCTGAAGAAGGTGTTGGCGATGATGGTGTCACGGTGTTTTCTACACCATCTGTGGAGAAGATACAAAAGGTCAGTAGTCCAGATATAAATTTTGCCTTCATTATATTACAGGTTGGAGGCAAATATACTCTGGACTCCAAGTCACCTGACATGAGGCAGCAAAGAAATATATATATATATATATTTACAGCACCATCTAGTGTAGGTCTTACTCACATGCAGCCTCCATTCTTGCGTCCCAACTGACATCCCACTAAATAAACTCACTTTACATTTGTGTTCCCTGTGGCCACAGCAGCTCCATCTTTTTTTTTTAAATGTAGTGCGCCATGACCGCCTACATTTGTCTTTTCATTTGCGCTCTGATTCTTACCAGCCTCCTCTGGTGTCGTATCATTTGATTCTCCGTCTTCTTTCGCAACATCCAATTCTTTGACAAAGTTGGAAGGGAAGAGTCCTGACTTGCCGTTGATGACGCCGCTCCACCAACCCTCTTCAACCTGGGCACATGAATAACCAAATTAAAATGACTGATGACAAAAGCTGGCTACCTTTCCCCGACTATAGAATTTGTTTCTTACTTTGCATACATTTAAAGGTTATAAAATCTTCCATATTCGTGAAATTGCAAAGTGTAACAAACCTGTTTTGCAGTAAGTGGAAACATGCCACACAAATTTTATGCCAACACCCCGTTTCCTCACTGTCGTGCACTCTGCATTTTCGCATTACAAGGTTATATAACCTGATACATGACAAACAGTTTAAATCATTCAACCGTAAATCAAACAAAACAAGAATTCACCTTTCTTTTTCTATCTTTCCGCCTTATCGTACAAAGCGGACGGAAAAAAAAGTCAATTTGATATGCCAGGCTTGCATCTTAGAAACTAGATCAAATGTTGAAAATACCTCTTCGGTGACGTCTAAAATATCTCCAATTTTTAACTCCAGTTCATCTTCGTTCTGCGGCTGATAGTCAAACAAGACTTTGCACTGTCTCTTCTTCAGCTCTGTGAAAAGACGATAGGCAGGGAGGTAGTAAACAAACCGGCTGCGTAACTTCACCTGTTTGCTTTTTTACATGTTCGTACGTGCAAGGGCCTCTAGGATTAAAAAAAGCCGAGGCGGTATGAGAATGTAAGCAGTGTAAACATGTCAAATGTAGGAAGTAAAAGCAAGATTAAGAAAATGGAGACGGGAACTGTTACATGTGGGATGTTTCAGCGGGAGCGCGCAGCAGCAAGGACACTATTATATTATATATCTACTATTTATATTTATATTAAGTTGGTGCTGAGTTTAATCACTGCTTACCGTAATTGGCATCTCTTGCTGTCAATTGCAGTGAATGTGTTAACTGCCACCGTTTTATAAGTAGTACAACATGGGCGCGTGAAACCTGTACCAACCTGATCTATTATTATTGTTTTTTTGTTAATCAAAAATGATTTTTGGACTAAATGATTACGATTGTATTTTTGCTAATATATAATAAATAATATGTTGAGAAACGTATATTTTTCACACCATAAAATGAAAGCACCGTTAAATAGTTAATCCCCTGCTTTTTAAATTTCCTTAACTTTTAAACCATGAGTTTTTCATGGCTGTACAAATCCTGAAAAAAAACATCCAGGTTCACAGAAAGTAAAGTCAGTTGTCGATTTTTTGATTTTTTTTTTAATTATTATTATCTAACATTACATCTGCAACAAAAATGTAAAAAAAAAAATGCTGAATCATTTTGCAGCCATTTCTTACTCTTTGTGGTAGATGATGGTCGTGGCTGGAAACCCCCAGTTGGAATCCCGATGGTACTCATCCTCTGAACCAAGTTGGCAACATTTCCTACAGACTTCTCTCTCTTCAGAGGCTGAGCAGCTTGCCCTTTGGATTCGGGTCTCACTTCCTTGGCCTCCTGTTTTAGTTCCTTTGAAAACAGAATGCATAGAACATCACCATCGGTTTAAAGTCCGCTTTCCAGGCGCCGCCGGGTTGGACTGGATAGAACACAAATACGATAAGTATTGCATTTGGAATTTCATGTCGTCTGTTTCGGGGAAAACTATAAATTATATGAATTCACGGAAGTATTAACTTCAGTGTGTTTCTGTTTCTCAAAGTAAATGAGACTTTTGCTTGAAGGTAAAACAAAACCAGTTTTGAAATCACTCTACCACAAAAAAAAAATTCTTGTCTAAGTCTGAGACAATACTATATAACACAACTTTATTAATATAGCACACAAAAAACGGATGAATGGATTTCACAAAAGCTACAGCTCTAACAAAGCACTTAACAAAGACAAAGAAACAATTTGCCTCACGTCCAGCTTGTTGAACAGTCAGAACAGACACAAATAATCTTTGCTAAAATGCTTTTGTGATTGCAATCACTCTAAAGAATGTCTGTGACATCAGACATTGATGATAATTGATTTCAACGCTTTTCTCATGCCCAGCTGTATTTCAAATTCTGTCAATTTAATAACCAAATCTATTCATCATCCATTCTCTGAACTGCTGAATCAAATGGCCATATATGCAGAATATTTAATATATATTAATATATTTGGAATATGAATGTGTAAAAAAAAAAAAAAATCAGTTTGTTCAACATTATATAAGACATGCTTTAGGAAGGGGAAAAAAAACAATAGTTAAGTTAGCAGCAATGAAAAATATGTACTGTAGACACACGTTACATTTCCGGACTGTTACTCCTTGTGAACCGTACGGGTCAGATCAATTCCTTTTCAAATTGAAGCTGCGTCAACCGCAGTGTCAGTGCAGGAACATTCTATTTAGCCGAACAATGACTGGGCTTACCATCCGCTTCCTGGTTCATGCTGACTTTGCACTTCCATTAAATAGGAAGTTAAGTTTGCTTGTGCATGCGTGTGCTTTCCAACTGTGCAGCTGTACATATATACATACACACAGTCAAAGTGTTGCTTGGACTTTACGTGTGTGCGTAAATAATTGCCACATCTGACTTAAACAGTTTATGGCCTCTTTAGATGTAATGTACTGTAGTACAGCTGTTCTCACGGTGACATGAATCATGATCTCGGCCCGAGAACCGTGGTCACGTTACCTGAGAATACTTTGAGAAGATGCATATGAACTCAAACTGGTTGAGAAAACTGTAATCTCTTACCATTTCATCTCATGTCCCCTTTTGTGGTTCAGCAGTAACCAACCCAAAAAGGCGCAAGTATTGAAGAACAACCTCTCAGATGGCGGTAGCCTCACAAAAGTTCAAGAACCGGGCCGTACTGCTTCTTAGCGGATTATCTATCCAAACGCAGTGACAGATCCAGTCTTCTTAGCAGATTACCTGTTTCACTATCAAGGATTTACAGATTGGAGAAAAGCAGCAGACACACGGCTGGGAATGAACATTCCCTGGACGGCGACAGACGTAGTCATTGGGCACTGACGGGAAAATCTTGACGTCAGATGATCATAAAGTCATAAAATGCCCCTGCCTACATTAGAAGTGTGCAGGTAAGGATTGCTGACAACTTGATCTTTGAACTAAATACACCCTGTCCGTGGCAAGGCAACACTGAGGACAATATAGGGCAAACTAAAGCAGACTTGGAGCAATTAGCTTAACTGAAATAAACTAAACAAATCAAACAAACCAGATCTATATAGTAGTGTTCACAGGAAGTGTATCGAGTGCAGTTCAGTAGTTCATCTTTTTGGGGAGAAAATAGCCTGCAGCCATTTCATTTAGGGGTATTGACTGTTCCATTTGAAATGTTTTTCCAGGCCTTTACTGCTTGCTGTTTTGATAGAGGTTAAAACGTGATTCTTTGTCGCTCATCTGTATAGATTTTTGTTTTTTGCAATATCCAATCTGGCATTTGTTTTTTACCTTCACAAAGTTGTCAGGAAAGAGTCCTCTTTTCCCGTTGAGTTCTCCCTCCATCCAGCCATCCTCTTCTATGCGGCATACGTTCTTGATCAAGTCCCCCTTTCGCAAGGTCAGCTCATCCTCATGGAGTGCTTCGTAGTCATACTCCACTACAACCTCTGCTCCGGACACCACGGTCGTAGAGAGGAAAACAAAAGAAGAGAGGTAAGAATGCTGGAAGGGGCCTGACACAATAATAAAACGCAGACAATATGAAATAGAAAGTAAATAAATGAAAAATAAACACTTGAAGTATTAAATGAGTCAAATCATCTATTATTTCATTCATTTTTTTCTGTTTGGTCTTTACTATGTGAAAGCCGGAAGTCTGCAAGGCGCCTCACAGTTTGGTTTTCATACATTATACAGTCTGTCAGGAAACGTACATTTCACAAACCCCATGGTGTAAATTTAGCAAGCCTTACAATGACGTTTCTTTCCTTGAACCCGCTCATTAAATACATCTGACATTGCACAGTCAATTGTTCAGAGAGCACAGCTACGCTTTCAAAACTATTTCATGTTCTCCCATGACCATAATTTTGTCTTAAGCTTCTCAATAAAGATTTATTGAAGAAATACTTCTAATTGATCTAGTTTTATACAACTATACCACAATTGAAAATAGAATTAAATCCCTAAGTCATATTCAATGGTCATATTTTCATTTTCTAACTGTATCTACTGTTTATCACAGGTATGCAGCCACCACAGCTCAGAGAGACAGAGAAAGAGAGACACGACTAGAGTTACACAGACATGTTCAAACACAGCTCAAACGACCCTCAGCCATTTGCCAACTGAAGAAAAGCATACCTCAATGAGAAGTACATTATCTACAATCTAGCTGGGGTGAAAAAAAACTAGAGTGAGCTACCAAACGATGTTCTTTGAAAAAAAATCGTAACCTAAAATGCATTTTCAAATATATGTTGTTTGTTCAAAGTCTCAAAAGTGTTTGTCCGTTGACAGGAAGTGAACAATAATTGCAAAACCGATTACAAAGCGGATCCCCTCAAAATACAAAATCAGCGGCTACTTCAAACTAGTCTAAATTTGGTACGCAAGCGCCTCTTGCCACATTTTATATTTGTTTATTTCTGTGTTGCTGATGTCACTTTTGTTTCATACGTGTGGGTTGTTTCGGTTGTACATATAAGCTTGGTCATGCTTGAAAAGAAAAACAAATTGCCTACTGAAGACGTGGGTGACTTCAACAAAATGTCTCCCACGGATTTAAGAAGAAAATCTTTTTTTTTTTTTTTTTATATTTTACTTTTATACTAAACATTTCACAAACATAGCAGTGCTGAAACATCTCCATTTTTTAAATTAATCTTCAACAAATGACTAGAAATGTTTTTAAAGAATGTCAAAAAAATAATTCTTAAAAATCCCCTCATCAGGAAATCTTATTTTTTTATTTATTCTGTGCACTTGTGTAGTACTGCACCTATTTTTTTTAAGTACTGCTATTTATAAACACAAGCCAAGCTACTTTATTTTTTACAGCCTTTCATAAAAACACACGTGAATTGCAGTAATCTCTTAAAAATACCCTTTGTTGTCCATGACAGGTTTAAAACCTGTTTTGCAACATAGCAGAGTTACAGAACTGCACACAACCACATGCACATCTTCGTCACACAGCCGCCTCAAGAGATGCGGCAGGAAGGTTGCATAATTCTGTGCAGAAGATTTTCAATATTCAGTGGCCATGTTAGGTGTAAAGCAAATCCATGTAATAAACTGACAGAACATGAAAATGAATAAAACGTCAGAACAACAATCTGAACTTAAAGCAAAAGCATTGTATAATTTAAATTATTCAGATCAACCTCATTTCTTCAGTTTAATCTCCATTTTAAAAGCAATGTACAACTAGAGGTACATTTATTTAGACCGATATAACAGGAAACTCAAAAACAACTAGTGAAAATTGAATTTATGAGCTGATGGGGACATTTTTCATTTTATAATGACCAAAAATCACTTCATACATTTTTACAATAGCTTGGCATTGCCAAAAACAGTGCTTTAAAGCATTCCACGTTTTATTTCTTTCATAAGACATGTGAAATATAATTTCAAGTGGAATGCTACGCTAACGACTTAATAGATCACTTTGACAAGCAGAGTTGCTCAGTCTAGTGTAAAAAAAAAAAAAAAAAAAAAAGGGGTGTGTGGACACAACAACTCAGCTACGTAAGACAAATATCAAATATATCCGAAACGAAAAAAAAAATAACATTCTATGACTGTCAATTTAAACCTGGATCTTAACATCAACTAAATTAAGTTGCCTGATTGTTCAGTTAGTTCAACTCAGACAGCCAACATCACACTATTTAAGTTCATACATAAAAACCCGTTCTGTGAGTGCAGTCCGTGATTTAGACACACTTTTGGGATTGTTTACGTCAACATTGCGAGAAATGCAGACGAGGAGTAGGCGTTTTATTCCGTTGACTTTGCTAGCTTGCTATTCTCCTAGGCTAGGCTAACCTAAGTGGATTGCTTACTTTAACCACCGTTCGTCAAACGCTTACAGTATGACTTAAGACCCCGGACATTAGACTTGAATGCTTTATGGGGCTTTACTTTTGTACAGTGTGACCATAAGAAACGTTTAAAAACGCACAGACAGGCAAACAACACAAGCGCCACATCATGGAAAACTCACCCATTCCTGTCCTTCGCACCACCGCCTTTGCTATTATCAAACGTCTCCTTTTCAGCAGCCTCGCGGCTAACTAGCGAGCTACAAGTCAGGTAGATGGGCGTATAAACGGTTAACAACTACGATGTGGTAGTAATTAAGGGGGGGAAAGAAAGCCGATATCCATTCGCCCTTGCCCAAGCAGAAGCCTCCCTTCTTCTCTCCTGGCGGTGCTTCAAGAGTATTGTGCAGGAAGTTGAGCAGGAGTCTCCACCTTTCTTGGACTTGCCTCCATCGGGTTGCTAGCACCCGGCTGCCTTAAAAAAAAAAAAAAAAAAAAAAATACAAAACAAAACATCGCGATGATTCAAAGCCGGAGGGGAAGTCCCGCGAGAGGAATGTTGGAATTTTGATCCTTGCTACGAATTCCTCCTCTCAGCAAATGAATCGGTTGTCACTACGTGAGCTATTCCGGATATCCCCCAAGATTAATTACCGGCAGAACAAAAAAACAAAAATACTTTTTTATAATAAATCAATACAGGCAAATATTCCTGTATACCATTAGGGGTGTAACAAAAACCGATTTGAATCAGAAAGTGCGTTGAATCATTCCGATCAATCAATCATTCACACTTTAAAAAATAGGTACAATATCAAGATTTTTATTATCTTTAAGAAATGACACTTTTTCAGTTGTGACAAGATCATTCATACCTATGTAAAATCACAACAACAAACTCAATGAACTGAAACCGAATCGAATCAGAATCCCACAGAAGTGAACCAAATCGTTCCACGTTAAAATCGATCATGAATCATCTCCTCTATTGAGATGTGCATTAACTCACGTTTTATTAATTGGTACTGATGGATAAATGAAGCTTCAGATTTGCCTCATGAACCACGTAAAAAAGTCATTAGGCAGTCAGGAATCACCATTGGCTAGAAAAAGTTGATGGGCCGCGGACCACTGGTTGACAGGCCATATTTAGAAGAGTCAGAAAATACAGTAACTGGTTCATGAACCAAATTTGAAGCTCCATTTCCCCATCTTCCCCATATTAATTGTAGAGATGCACTCTTGTGATCAAACAAATTAAACAGTTTTAGCTGATTCTGGAATTTTGGGAATGTAGTCTGAAAATTGGGTCTTGTGTTGGGGTGGGGGCAACTTCCGGGAAATGTGTCTTCTCAATAGCAAAATTTAAAAAAATGAAACCAGGGTCAGGCCAGGTAAGTGAGGCATTGTCGCCACCTTCTGCCCATTGTCTGCATGTGAAGAGTAAAAAAAAAGGAAAAAAACAGTCATTACATTATTCCTTTTCACACAGTGTAACTAAAGTGTAGTTGTTCATTTACGACAGTAGGTGGCAGTGGCACTCTCACTTTAAGAGTCTGAACATGTGAAGCCAAACAATTTGAATTCAACTTTTTATCCAGAATGCTCTGCAAACTATATTTTAACATGATTATATTTGCACAATAATTGTTTCATAATGTAGAATGTAAATCGTTTCTCTGCATTTTTGCATATGTAGGAAAGCATTATAATAATAATAATAATAATAATAATAATAATGATAATAATAATTATTATTATTTTTATTATTATTATTATTATTATTATTATTATTATTATTATTATTATTATTATTATTATTATTATTATTATTATTATTCACAGCTCTATTGAGTGGAATTATAGATTCACAGGACAAGATCGTAAACTCTAAATAAATCCAATGTGTTTGATTTTATATTTGACATAGGGAATGTAACAAAGAGACCAAACCAAGATTGCATTCATTTATGCTCTCTAAAACCTCAACCTCCATCACTCACTAACTGCAGTGTGAGAATATGTGGTGCCCTGCAGCTATTGGAGTAGTTTGCCCAGCTGAATGTCAACTCTGTTCTGCAGGATGAGTAAGCAGAAGTGTTGGTCAGGATGTGCAATGAACCAATCCTATCACGCACTGTAATAACATTCAGTATTTCTCTTGGATGATGTTGCTTTAATTCCTTACTTCTGCTGAATTTGACCTACTTTTCATACGGATTTTCCCTCACGAGCAGAAGCAAAGAATTACTCTTCATCCCTTTATCTCCACCCACCCTCACCATCCTGTGCTTCATGTCTACTCCCATTCGTTCCACGTGCCGGGCAGATGGACTCGCTTATCAGCTGCTGCTATTTGCAGCAAGGCCTGCGGCTATCCAAAAGGCTGAAACACTGCACGCGTCATGTCTCGAAATCTGGGTAGAAGGATGCTAACTGGATAGACTGCACAGCACAGATGACGGAACCACCATGTTTGCTCCACTGACACATATCAGATTAGTGAAGGTTAGGAGGTGGTTTCTCATAATATACACTGCTTGTGCTTTCGACTTGAATGCAATAATGCAAGGGTGTCAAACTTTTTTTTTTCGTGGGCCGTATTGTAGTCATAGCTTCTTCCGGAGGGCCATTATGACTGTCAACCCAAATAAATGTATGAGCACCTCATATTATATACAGTAAAAGCTACAAAACAAACTGACAAATAACTCATTTTCAAATCAGATGAAAAAAATGGTCAAATATTAACAAAATATATATATTATTAAAAGTGAAGACAATTTTGCAATTCTAGTAATGACACGAATTTGATGCACAATTTGTCTTCCCGGGCCACATGAAATGATGTGACGGGCCGTACCTGGCCCCTGGGCCTTTTGTTTGACACCTGTGCAATAATGCAACCTTTACCCATTTGGATGTAAAACTGTTCTTTATTTCTCTTTTTGTGTTAGTTGTGTGCAATGGTTATAAAAAGTGTACACCCCCCAGTTCAAATGGCACATTTTATGACCTAAAAAAATGACACCAAGAACTGTACAACTTATTATTTTAATTGTGAATTTATTTTGAATTGAAATGTGGTATTCTACTAAATGCTGAATCGATACCGTGAACGCAAAGCTCAGAGAACTGCCTCCACGTGCTCTTAGCACCCTTAACCACGCCCCACCGGTGACGTCACCGTGTCAGAGTGTCCGCTGTGCTCCGCAGCGAGAGGACGCGGCGCCGCACTGCTCACTCAACAAGCGTGCACGGGGCGAAACGGCGGTGCCCGTGAGGCCCTCATCCATCACCGCGATGGGAATTAGCACAGCATTCTTTGTGAGACAAGCCCTCATGCCTGACTACCTTAAACCGCTCCATCTGAGGACCCAGACTTTAAAACACTGCAGCTGAACAAGCTCCTCCATAGTGCATTGAGGAGGATAGGATGAAGATGATGTTTGTCTTGTCAACTTGGACAAGGGCGTTTATTTGAACCTCATCTGAGTTCTGTACATCATCAACAACACAATGTCTGCCATGTGTATTTCTGCAGTGGTGAGTGCATTCATTTGATTCATACACTCGGTTTTCTTCCTTATCCTAAGGATTCCTTCAACAGATTCTCAATTTAAAGGGGCAGCGCCTATTTTTGTCTCCCACATCCTTTCCTGTCTGTTTCCAGTACAGCTGAGATGTTGGTATCGACAGTTACCAAGTAAATACCAGAGCCCGTATCCACGATACTGAAATATGCTATTTTAAATTGCAGTTAAATTCAAATTATTATCACATAAATAATATTAAACAGCTAGATAGAAAACCCCAAACAAAGCAGAATTACTCTAAAATGTCCATCACTGTATACATTTCTTTGAAAATATCTGAAATCATAGGAATAAATGTAAAGGATCGATACTACCGGATTGGTATCAATGTGATACCGATACTCACTATCGATACTTGCGTCAATATGCATTTCCATTGTTTCCAGACTAAGCTTCATGTTTACAGTTTTCCATTACAATGACCATTCATTCCCCCTAAATTAACATCTCATCCGTATCCAGTTATTCAACTGTGGGCGAAGCAACAGAAAAATGGTAACAGTGGGACGTTTGTTTGCTACACTGCACTTGTGTTGACGTAACTACTGGAAATACCAGTTACTGAGTCTTTATCGTGATGGCCTGATTATTTTCTGTAGAACTTAAGGTTAATCTTGAAGCGAAACGTTTATGGGTTTGAAATGAATAGAACTGCCTTCAATCGGTTCTCTTTTCATGATTTTATTTTCTTAGAAGTAATACTGTATAAAGTTCTAATTATATTTTTGGATCTGTAGCCTTGAATAAACACTCATTTTAGGTCAGTGAGGTCTCGTCAGTCTCACAAAGCTGCAAGGTTTACAGAACAGGAAACCTCATGTTTTTTTTTGTTGATTCACTTCCTATCTGATGCAGACTGAGCCATAAAGTCGGGTTTCGGTTGTTTTAATATTACGATGGATTGACTGAGAAGTAGAGTGTAGCGTTAGAAGTAAACACTGAATCTTCGCACATTGGAGGCGCCAAATTTTAGGACAAGTTTGCAAGTAGTCACTTGTTATTGCCATCAGATGGCTGTTTATTCAACAGTCTGTAGTCAACCCATTTTTTTAAAAATTATTTTTATTAAAAAATATTTTTCTATACTTGTTTGTGACTTGAATAAATTATACATATTTATTAATAATAATTTATAATTAATAAATTTAATTCTAAACTAGATTTAATTGCTGATTTTAATTCAATTTATAGTCATTTTTTTTATTCCAGTTTTTCACCTAAATTGTAGTCCACCAAACTAAGAGGATGTGTTCAAACAACAAACTTTCTGTGAAGTTATTTGCACAATGGATGATCACTTATCAGCTGCAGTGTGACACATCCACACAAACAATCATCATTAGCTTTTGTCTGTGATAAATTCACACTGAGTGAATCCAAACAGTCTCTTTCCTGTCTGAGTTGAAATGTGCTGCGACTGCAGTGCAAGGATTGCACGGGGGCGACACAACAGGTGCTTCTTCATGTGAACAAGTGCTTTAGGGGGGGGGGGTTCAGTCAGTGAACAAACAAGGGAGGGAAGTCGGGGGCACGTGTCTCTATCCTGAACATGTGTGCATGTTACTAAGCGCCGCTTTAATTAGGTAGTTATTGCTGCCCAATGTTTTCCTGCCACCCACATCCAAAAATGTATGCAAACACCTCATTATGTAAACAGAAAACAGATTTTCACTTAACCCGAAACAACCACTTTAAAACATTTAAGAATGCTGTACTGGTTGAATACAAGAATATTGAGCCAAATATTAGTTACGCAATTTGTACATTAGTGTCATTCAGATTTACAACCTGGCTGGACTGCTGACAGACTTATTGCATTTGTAGACGGTTAGTTCATGAGTCATTTTAGAATCGTATTTTTTTTTCTCTCTTGGCCTAGAATTTGGATGCCATGATTCGTGTTTAGTTAAGAAGTGTGGCAGGCTAGCATGAAATATTTTATTAAAGCACATAGAAATTAATTTAAACCAATTTTGAGTATTATGGTATTAAAATGGCTAGTTAGTTGGTGCAATGTGACTAGTACTGTCTAATTCTATTTTTTTCCAAACTTACTATATCATGAATATATTTCTTTTTAATAAATCGCAAGAGTTTTATTAGTTGATGCAATGTGGCAAGTATTGTGTAATTATTTTTTTCTCACATATTATGTCTATGTATTTGAAATAAAATTACAAGATCACATAGTGTTATTTTTGTTCAATTAAAAAACATTATAAAGGATTTTTTGTTTGTTTTTGTGGAGGCTGGAACAGATTAATGATTTCTCCATTCATTTCAATGTGGAAAGATGTTTTGCACTACTGAACGTGACAAAGCAGTCCTTGTTGAAAGTTTATTGATTTCTCAGTGTGTCTTGAGACCGGTTTAATAGCTCGCGCTTGAGGTAGTAGAATTACAAATTGCTGTCCTCAGTTGCTCTGGCAGTCCAAAATTTAGGAGTCTGAGGAGCGTGTTTATTGTGCTGGGATGCTGCAGTGTTGCCCAAGTGATGTAAACAAGTTGTTGCCTCACCAGCAACCACACCCTCAGATGTTCTTCCTGGTAGTGAGTCACAGAATCAGCAGATTAAAAATGCGCTTTTTAATGTGGGTCGTGAAAGACACAAGCAAAACATAGATGGAGAGATAGGAACAAAGGCATGCAGAGGCCTAACTTGATACCTGATTCTCCGTCTGCAGAGGCTCCAGACTGTTTGTCTACTGTACACATGAGCAGGAAAAGTACGTGCTTTGATTGCATTTGTCGCATCTTCTCCTTTTTGGTCTTGATTTTCCTGCATGGTTGTTTCGTTTCTCTTTTGGTGTCTTATTTTCCGCATACGTCGGCTCCCTTACCATGCTAGCTAAAGTAGCAATATTCTATCAGATTGCAACTGCATACTGTACTCCCTTTATGGTATGCTTGACAACATATGTCACCTCACGTGCTTCTAACTGTAGTCGCAGACGGAATTAGATGTCAGTCTGCTACGGTTGAGCTTCATGGGTGACAGAGGGATAGAGAGGCTGTCTAGCAATCGGAACCTGGAAAGCTCTAGCGTAGCATTGTCATGTTACTGACCACACAGAAATAGTTGCAGTATGGTGTCATGTTATATACCGTAATTTTCTGACTATAAGCCGCACCAGACTAAAAGCCGCACCAGGTAAAACTCGTGATTACGGGTTCACAATTTGCGAAAAAAGTCGCGGCTTATAGTCAGAAATTTACGGTACTCAGGGTTTTAGACTGTGGGGAAAAGTACCTGAGAAAACCCAGACATTGGGGAGAGCATGAAAACACCAAATGGCTCAACCAGCTTGTGCAAATTGAAGCCAGTAACTGACTAAGTGTGACAAAGCATTGATACTGGATCAAGGATGAATTTTTTGGGATTTGTTTGCTTGACTTCTATGTGTCTTTCTGGGTGGGCCTGGCTGGCGCGTGTGCCTTCTGGCTTGCGACCATGTTGGACTAGCCTGAGCCAGCATGCCCTGAGTGGATTAAAGCGCTCTACTCCATTCCTGTAAAACAACTGCTGTGTCAGCTCTGTCTGCAGTAGCTATGTGTGGAAAAAGATTTCCTGTTTGATACCAGCACATCTTCAGTTCTTGAAACTCATATGAACACTAATGGCAAGCCAGGATGTGCAATTTCAAAACCACAGTGGGACCATCCATTATGCCCTGACCAAATGATTTTGTTAGACACCGCTACATAACTGTTGCTCTAAAGAGCCGACTGCTTCCTTAATTACCCGTCTTATTTATATTTCAGTATAGAGATTTAAAGTATTCATATCAAAAGGATAGTCTACCAATCTTGTCCTTTAAGAGTGCATCCTGGAACCCATACATAAAAGCTTTTACTAAGATGGCAATCTTTCACGTGACATCAGCAAAGAATTCCAGCTAGCTCATTATTTCAAACCAGACAGTCCTCTTTTTCATTTTTATACCAGCACACCTCGCTAATCTCCTTTGATATATATCTGAGAATTCACACCCTACTTGGAAGAACACATTTTTTCGCTCCCAACTATTGTTTTTTTTGTCTGCTCATTCCATCTAGTACATTTGCAATTTCAATTAAACAGGTTTGATTACTTTTAGCTCTAAATAACCTGGGGAATTGCAAAACTATGAAACTCCACACGACTTCCTTATTTGTCTCTAAACATACCGTATTTTCCGCACTATAAGGCGCACCGGATTATAAGGCGCACCTTCAATGAAAGGCCCATTTTAAAATTTTGTCCATATATAAGGTGCACCGGATTTTAAGGCGCACCTTCAATGAATGGCCCATTTTAAAACTTTGTCCATATATAAGATATATACATTTGGCCCGCGGGCCGGACTTTGGACACGCCTGCTGTAGTGGCTCAATATTGGGCCATTTATAAGGCGCATCTGATTATAAGGCGAACTGTCGGCTTTTGAGAAAATTTGAGGTTTTTAGGTGTGCCTTATAGTGCAAAAAATACGGTAGTCCATTTTTACTAAACATAAATACTTTCTTGTCTTCCTCAGGTACTGTGGACATTGGTGGTTGAACTCTCAGCTCGGGTTTTGACAACAACTCACCCAGTTGAACTACACCTCCTATCCCCTCGCCATTATCAATACAAAGACCCAGACTCTGGCTCTCAGTTGGTCTGTGACAAGTGCCCGGCAGGTACCTATGTGTCTGCCCATTGTTCCCAAACTGCTGTTAGGGAGTGCAGTCCCTGCCCCAAAGGTACTTTCACACGAGGTGAAAACGGCATTACGCAATGCCATCATTGTCGAGCTCCGTGTCCTGCAGGCCTGATTGAGAAGGTACCCTGCACTACCTCTCAGGACCGCGTTTGTACCTGTCCTCCAAACACCTTCCAGATAGGAGAAGGTAGCACCGAGTGTAAGCCCCATTCGTTGTGCCCGCCTGGGACAAGGGTGAAAAAGAAAGGTACTGAAACAGAAGATGTTATATGTAAGCCGTGCACCAAAGGAACTTTCTCCAATGCCGAATCAAATGCAATCAAGTGCCGAGCCCATGCGGACTGCCAAGCTCAGGGGTTGACGCTACTCATCGTGGGAACAAGAGAGACTGATAATCTTTGTGGACCGATGTCTACAACCATCCCATCTGCACAAAGACAGGAATTAGTGACTCTGGCTTCGTCCTCATCAACATTAGATCACAAAGGTGAGAGCTTGTCTAGTCATCATGAAGCCTCATTCAACCAAGACCCTTTTTTTGAAAGGAAGGACATTCTTTGGCATGGCAACAAAGCAGTGGCTTCTACTTACTTCAGGAATGCTACTATTTGTGGTCATGAGGAGGTCAACTTCTTCCTCACTCTTCCTCACCTCAATGAGGTGTCGGATCAGGGAACATGAGTAATTCTCTCCCCCTTTTGTTTTCGTTGCCCTTCACCCTTCTCTTCTGTTAAGTCATTTCTGAGAATCACACAGACATACTGGGTATGACTCCACCTTATACCTATAAACCTTGTGTGTTTTGGGACAGACTCAATGACTCTCAGTTACGTCACTAGTGAATGGGAATCAGGAAGGACAATTGATTGTGAACAGCCCGTCCCTAGCAAACAATAAATTAAAATGAAAGGTTTACTGGGCCATATGTACAGTAATCCCTCGTTTATCGCGGATAATTGGTTCCCAAAAGCACCTGCGATAAGTGAAATCTGCAAAGTACGGTCACCAACAAGGAGTACTGGGCAGGCTAACAAGTTAGCGGAAAGATGCTAATTTGCGATTGGCTAACACGCGAAAACAGACTTCCAAAGGAATGTAAACGAATATTTGGCGCAATACTACATTGTCCTAAAGGTTAGACACACGTTTCCCCAATTTAGAAGTTTTATTTTGACTTTTAATTGGTTTTTAATTTGGAAAAAAAAATCGGCGATGTAGTGAAGCCGCGATAAACGAAACGTGAAGTAGCGAGGGATCACTGTACTTATATATGCTGCAGTGCTAATCAGTTTATTGTGCAACATTTGTAACAAAGACACTTTCAAGTCATCTGTACACTATTATCCATTAATTTTCATCTCTATCTCAACTCAGGCATCAACGGCCGTTCAGCTGCTATTCAACTGAGGGAAAACCAAGGTGGGGAAATTCGTACAAGCACCTTTCGAGCAATCCTTGACCCCACTCAGGTTTCACCTCCCATAGCCCCAAAACAACTGGTCCATCCGCGGGACCAAATCAATTCAGACCCTTTGCTTGGTCCTAACAAGAGGATGATGGAAGGATTTGAGGGGTCAGAGGTCAGGGGAGGGACGGGGATCAATAAGATTCCTATACAGCCAAACAAAGACAAAGTTTCCAATTATAACCGTCCCACTCGAAGAGGATCCCCACGGCCGAGCACTCACGATTACTTCGATATCAACGAGCACCTCCCCTGGATGATAGTCCTGCTGCTCCTGCTCGTCCTGGTTGTGATCGTGATGTGCAGTGTGAAACGGAGTTCCCATGTGCTTAAGAAAGGCCCCATGCAGGATCCCAGCAGTATCGTGGAAAGGGCAATTCAGAAGAAACCATCTCTGCCCCCCGCACAGGTCAAAGAGAAGTGGATCTATTATTCCAACGGACAAGGTCAGTCTGATGATATCATTTGTTGCACAAGCGGTATTATCAACCGTTCCTGAAAGCACATATCTTACAAAGTTTCATGTCAGCCAACCTCCAAAACAACTTTCTTGACTGAACCCTACTTTTTAAAACACAATCTTATTTTTCCCACTGAACACCTAAAAGTCAACACTTTTATAATTTTAAGCCTCTAGGTCACAGGTGTCAAACTCAAGGCCCGGGAGCCAGATACGGCCCGCCACATCATTTTATGTGGCCCGCAAAGACAAATTGTGCATCAAATTGGTGTCATTACTAGAATTGCAAATTGTCTTCACTTTTAATAATATCTATTTTTTTAAAAATATTTGACCGGTTTTTACTCGTCTGATTTGAAAACGAGTTATTTGTCAGTTTGTTTTGTAGCTTTTACTGTAGAATATGAGGTGCTCATACATTTATTTGGGTCGACAATCATAATGGCCCTCCGAAAGAAGCTATGAGTACAATGCGGCCCGCGAAAAAAATGAGTTTGACACCCCTGCTCTAGATAATGTTTCTAGTTACATCACTAGTACTATACAACCTCTCAGACAGGGTGAACTGATCAATGCTGCCATGGAGGGCACCGGGCTTGCACAACACTCAAATTTCACTGATTGCTTTCTTTCTCCTTTCATTCTCAGTTTAACCTCCTGTGTTGTTTATTTATTTATCAACCTCTTCTCTGGTTCCTACTTGGCTCTCTATCGTTTTTTTGCACTTGTTGCAATTCCCTCCTGTCTCGATGTCAACTTTTTTCTCCCTCCTGGCTTTCTGGTGCGTATCTGTAAACACAGCAGTGAGAAGTAACAGGTGGGGAGCTCCGTTTCACACTGAGAGAAGGATAGACACACTGAACTTTACAACGAGATGTGTGTGTGTGTCCTCACGCTCTACGAATCACCCTCCTGTCTCTACTCAGTGGCTGACCACAGAGAACTGGAATAATCTGGTTTGAGAAACATTGGCTTTTGTTGTTTTTGTACATGCACAGATCAAATAGGAACCCAACAAAGAAAGAGATGCATAGAATTGATAGAAGCAAGTGAAAAAGAATGTCACAATCAAAATGTTACGCTAAGAAGTTGTTGGGCAAAAAGTTATAAAATGCATTGTCCTAGATTCTCTCAGGTCGACCTTGTCTACACATGATAAAAACTCAATTACCTGGATAGGTCATGAGTAATAAGTGTGAATGGTTGTCTGTCTCCATCTGTGCCTTGTGATTGGTGGGCACTAGCCAAATCTGCCTTTCACCAAAATTAAGTCAAGAATAAGCAGTATAAAAAAGAATAGCATCCTTTATTGTCACACAAATGTGTAAATGAAAGTTTTGATACACAACGAAGAGTTTTGTTAACAACCGTACCAAATTTAAATAACTTAAACTATTGCCAAGTACATAAAAGTAGGTAGAGCTGTCACAAACTAATTTTTTCAGAATCGACTATCCTATCGATTGATTATTTGATCGATTAATCGAGGAATCACAAATTGAAAAACACATATCCCTCTATGGTCAAGCCACATAAGTTTACCCACTTAAAGCTTTCATTGGCTGGAATATATCCCATTAGGCTGTTGACAAATGTCGTTAGCCACCAGCTAGCTCCTGAGCTAACCGCATGTAACTACCGTATTTTCCGCACTATAAGGCGCACCTAAAAACGTCAAATTTTCTCAAAAGCCGAAAGTGCGCCTTATAATCAGGTGCGCCTTATATATGGACCAATATTGAGCCACTACAGCAGGCGTGTCCAAAGTCCGGACCGCTGGCTAAATATATATGTCTTATATATGGACAAAGTTTTAAAATGGGCCATTCATTGAAGGTGCGCCTTATAATCCGGTGCGCCTTACATATGGACAAAGTTTCAAAATGGGCCATTCATTGAAGGTGCGCTTTATAATCCGGTGCGCCTTATAGTGCGGAAAATACGGTATATGACCAACTACGTTTTCCGTTTTGAAATAATCACTATAAAGCACGTCGCTAACCTTCTCTACAATGCCGTCATGCACTCCTGTTGTCACAACCATCTTGATGACACAAGTCCTCGAATTTTTTTGACACTCCTAATACGTCAAATCAAAGTGATTCCCTGCAGCGATGAATCTATAGAGAACTGTTGGAGCATTGTTCAACTCCTTTCCTAATTAAACCAAAAATATTTAAAGGGTGATTTTCAGTGTTTGGCCTTTTGTTGTTCTGATGGAATGACTATTCTGGTGCCAATGTGTGTGTATTTAAATGCCAAAACGTAAGCACTTGAATAACAACACAACAAACATTTTACACTGCCATTTAGCCTTTGGAACAATAAATAAAACAGCTTTTTAATCCTTTCAAGGTGCATGGTTGGCTTCACTTGAAGTTTTTAAAGCCCATTTACGAGAATAGTCAAAACACTTCTCATCTCTCATGTACTGACTGAGCTTAGCATTTATTGAGAGACGACGGGTAAGTAATGTTAGCCACCTCTCTAAAGTCACATTTTTATTATGATGACATTTTAAAATCAAATAAACTTCTTGTACACTTGAAAAAAATCTCAAATAAACACAAAAATAATATTTTTTGTGTGTGCTATCAATCCTAGTTGGTGTGTGTTATCCATCCTATTATAGTAAGTTCATGTCTGTGATGTAATGCAAAAGCATTTAGAAAACAAATGCCATGGAAAAACAACATCTACTAAAAAACAACCTCCCAGGTAGTTAGTCAAAGTAATTTATTTTGCAACTTATATTTCCGAAGCAAGTTGGAAAATGCCCACCCTTCTCTCTTGTTAAATCTCCACACCGTTAATAACGCCAAGTTCCACATTCTAGCCCAGTGGGAAGCTGCGTGTTAGAATCTACTGTGAGTTGCAGTACTAGGGTGCGCCTGTTCTCAGGTCAGCCTTTGTTTGATGGTTTTTAAAAGCATTGTTATTTCAAGCGAAGGTTTAACCACTCACATATTTCATTAATTTAAAGTAAAAAAAAAAAAAAAAAAAAAGATTACCGTATTTTCCGGACTATAACGTAAAGTCTAAAATACAGTGACACAGGAAAAAAAACTCATAAAATAAGCTACAAATAAAATCCCTAACACAAAACCAAATATGACTTTATAAAATGTGACAGGGCTTGAAGAAATATTAGTCGATGCAAATGCATAAACACGCATGCCTGCCACTTCCTCATGCAAAGACATAAACGCATCTGCTGGCTGGCACCCTGAATCATCACGAGACTTAAATAGGCCATCCGATTGCGTCCAGCAAACACGGACAGTGAGGCAGCGAGGGGATTTCTCCGCTGTCGTTGTCTGTTATTGCCAACGAGGCGGCAGGCATTTGACCTACAAGGCTGGCACGCGAGGTCCTGCGGGTCCACCATCCACTCATTACCATGAGTGATGGATTTTATATTTGTTTTAATGTGCAAAAAAATACAAAAGTAGGTCAAAAGATTTGTTTGATAAAATGGTGAATTTTGGCATTGTGAGCATATTTCAATCTCTTTGCAATGACCTCTGGATTTTTATCAATTCACACTCAGTGGTATTTTTTGTTTGCGTGTATGGGTGACTCATATCCCCCAGCAGTGGTTTATCCTTTTAATCCGCTCAAATCATCCTGGATTTGTGCATTTAGGATGTTTGCCACTGTGGACATCAATCAGGGATCAACCTGATGCTTATCAAAGTGGATGAATAAAAAAATCACAGTTAAGACTTGCAATTTCAAGTTAGCTGTCAATACAGTATGATGCCACTAGTGAAAAGTACAAACCCAAAAATATGAGACATCATTGATCACAAAAGATTTCAAGGTTGAAACATTTATTCAGGGCATTAATTACTCTGTAGTGGTTATGTATATTTTATCCAGAAGCTATTTGTGATTCCTTTAAAATGTTAATTAAATTGTGATCGACAGTATTGTTCAGCCAATCCCTTACTGATAGCATATTGTATGTGTTTGTTTACTTTTTTCTTAGGAGTGGACATTTTAAAACTGGTTGCAGCTCAAGTGGGCTCCCAGTGGATTGACATTTATCAGTCACTGGCCAACGCCACCGAGCGGGAAGTGGCAGCCTTCTCCAGTGGCTACTCGGCAGATCACGAGCGGGCATACGCTGCGCTTCAACACTGGACCATTCGGGACAGTGACGCCAATCTAGCCAAGCTGATCAACGCCTTGCACAAACAACGGCGCATCGACGTGGTGGAGAAGATCAGATTGGTCATGGAGGACAACCCGCAGGTAGGATTGAAAGATTGGAGAGTGAGTAGGGAGAAATCTTTTATGGGACAAATACAGTTGATCTATATTTCGAATACTTCTGAACAAATTGCAACAATTGTAGTTCTGTTTTTATTAGGGCTCGACCGCTAAGGACGATGCCATTTCCGATATTTAGCTGAGTAAAATTCCGATAACGATTAATTGTCTGATGAATTAATGAATACATAAATACATGTTTATCTATAAATAAATAAATAAATTAATTAATTAAACCAACATTTTTAGGGTTAGACTGCTAAGGACGATGCCATTTCCGATATTTAGCTGAGTAAAATTCTGATAACGATTAATTGTCTGATGAGTTAATAAATAAATAAATACATATTTATCTATAAATAAATGAACAAATAAATAAATTAAACCATATATATATATATATATATATATCCAATAAGCATATAACATTTTTGTCTCAGACTGTTGCAATACTTGACAACCCAACCATGGCTACAAAAAAAACTTTATCCTTTACATAATTCAAGGTGAAAGCCTAAAAGTTAATGGTATTGTTCATCAACTTTCTGTCTTTCAGTGCAGATAATTTCATCTTTCATTGCTGCTTGATAATCAGTGGATGATCTTGCACCGCTACATTCTTTGAGTTTTTTTTTTATGATTTATCGTTGAGTTTTATTACGCAAAGGGGTAATCAAGGAAGGTGTGTTGATGTGTGATATTTCTAATGCAGGTTTTAGAAGACCCACAGAAATTCCCAGCTCAGCAAATATATATTCATTGTTAGCTAGTGGTAGAACTACAATTTTTAGTTCTTACTATGAAAAACAATCAAATTTAACTCACATATCAAAAGCGTTATAGTTCCCCCTTACTGAAAATACCGTGACATTTTTTTTTTCAAGGTCAGAAAAAAAGCTGCCTTTACTCTCAGTTTACTGTAAATGGGGACCAGTCAGAAAAATCTATTGATCTTTCAATGGAATTAATAATAATCCAATGTGATATGTTAAATAACTCCTACTGACCTCCCAGCTTCAATGGCATTCTCACTCGGACAACTGAGCGTCAGAATTAATAACAAGTTTGGGTTTTACTGTCGAAGTAGCAGGATTACAAGTTAAAAGCATAAAAAGGTTGAATCATTTTCCATTATGACTCTTTTACCTATCCCAATGGAATTGTTTTACCTCAACCAAATTTTTGTGTTTCCACATCTCAGTCATTGCCAATACGCTGATCTCATAATCACCGACAATTACAACTCAAACCCCTCATTAGCCTACAATAAAGCCGAATTAGCATTTATGCTGTGGTAAAACAGCAGTGTGCCTGGTATAATGTGAAATAAACTTAAAGCAAATAAATATAAAGTTCTTTCAGTTCTTTCCACAGCGATCACAATGAAGTTACGAAACAAAATGACAGCCAGGACTTTTTTTTTAGAAAATGATGGAAATTCCTCGTGCTGTGCCAAGTTAATCATCCGAGTGACCTTTGTTGGAACAACTTGAATGTCACAGCATGAAGCTGATTATGAAATATCACATTAATATCATACTTTAAATTTGCTGTTGAAATGTAACAAAATTAATCGAAAATTGCCCATGTTTCATTCATTGTAGCAGGTTGAATGTTCTCCTACGATATAACTAGAAACAATGGAATGGTGACATTTTCCAGATTGACAAAAATTCACCTATGATCAATTTACAACGCAAATTTACACCATCAAAACATTATGTTGTCTGTCTTTGCCCAGTTTGATCTAAACCAACTGATGACGTCTGTGAATGTAAGCCAAAGCCTCAGTCCTATTCACAAGCCTCCGGAGTCTCCCAGCAGCACCGGCACCGGCGCCGGCAGCAGCGCTGCAGGTGTGGAGCAGTCGCCGGTGGACCGCACCAAAGGGTTCTTCCATGATGAGTCAGAACCGCTGCTCCGTTGCGACTCCACTTCCAGCAAAGACTCTGCTCTTAGTCGGAATGGCTCGTTCATCACAAAAGGTTAGTGGGGAACACGAGGAGTATTATATTATATTATATTATATTATATTATATTATATTATATTATATTATATTATATTATATTATATTATATTATATTATATTATATTATATTATATTATATTATATTATATTATATTATATTATATTATATTATATTATATTATAAGTACTAAAGATAAGACATTCCTCCAATTTATTCTGCAAATGGATGACACACTTCTGGTGTGACTCACAATACCAGCTGTTGGATAGTGACTGTTGCTTTCGAAACAGCAGGCCGGCGACAGTGAGTTAAACTTCCGTGAGTGTGATACTTCACACCCTAGTCTACCAACTTCCACACACACACACACACAGACGGCAGTACGATACTATCACAGAAATGTTGACCCAGTTATTAGTTTATTAATGGTACAATTTGTATCAGTGAGAAGTCAGAGTGTAATTTTCTACCCTTCCGTCATTCCCACAGAAAAAAAAGACACGGTGCTTCGCCAAGTCCGCCTTGACCCGTGCGACCTCCAACCCATCTTTGACGACATGCTGCACATCCTGAACCCCGAGGAGCTACACGTTATCGAGGAGATCCCCGCTGCCGAGGACAGGCTTGACCAGCTTTTTGAGATTGCGGGAGTCAAAAGTCAGGAGGCCAGCCAGACGCTGTTAGACTCGGTCTACAGCCACCTCCCTGACCTTTTGTAGACAGAGGAGAGGATGATGTCATAAAATATGTGCAATGAAAATCTGGTACCGTTCAAATCGAGCACAACATTAATCCAATGCAATGACCCATCATCTTAAATTTATGTACCAGAAGGTTGGAAACGAGTCTGTTATCTACTTTTAATGATTTTGACCTTTACTCTTCCTTCTCTGTTGTATTGTGCATTCTTTGTTATTCCTTCATCCACCATCAAAGTCAATACTTGGTGACACTCTTGCAAACTCTATTAAATATATTTTGAGTTTTACAATGTAGCAAACATTACATCATGAATCAAGAACTTGTTGAACATGCCTAGCTATAAACAATTCAGTACACTGCTATTGTTCTTGTTTTTAAAGAGGCTCTTAAAGATATATCACAAACATTTATTGACATATTATCCAGCATATGTGCCTGATCTGATATGTATTTTTTTCACGTGATGGGAAAATGAATGCTTCAAATTTGCCAGCTGTTGTATTTTTTCTACCCCACTAGATGGCACTCTCTGTTCAATATTGGACTAAAGTCACACTAACTTGCCATTTCTTAAAGGTCTTTATTTAAACCAGCAGTGCTATCTAGAGCTGTTCTGCTACAAACTGGAATACAAAATATGCATACTCAATTCTACTTGAAATATGTCTATGTATGACTTTGGATTTAAAAGAAATACTCAAGGACTCGAAAATGAACTGTAAAGTACACCAAATAAAAAGACTTTGCTAGTCACCACGACAGTTGAAGCAATATTGGAACTGAAAGTCTCAAACATATGTTGCTTCGAAATTTGCAGAGAGACAAAGAGGATAAGCAGGATGTCGTGACTTGGATAGAGCATGAGATTTTTTTTTCGTTACTTATATTGACGTATGGAAAGAAGAAGTTGAGTGGATGATTTCACTATTCACAATCATAGCCACTATGTTTACTTTGTAACTTTAAAATAGCTCAATAAAATCTCAATATTTGTTATAACATTGTGTATGGTGATTGCTTCAAGGAAATATTTATGGAATTATATGTGATGTAATGGTTTAAAGCGGTTTATCAGGACCCAAATTAGGAATGTAGCTCTTCCACACTGCTTGATTTAAAAAACAAAAACTATTGAATATATTTCCATAACATATAAAATAACAATACATACAAATCACAATTTGTTCACTATTATGATTTAAAAAAAAATATTTAAAACTTAACATTTAAAAATATCAAAGAAAAACAATGATAGGTTTCATTTCTTACTAATGCTACCGAAATCAAATCCACTGAAATGGTCTTTTTTAAATTTGCTTTCTCCACCTTATGGTTTCTCAATAAATATTCGAATCACAAGTAATATTTAAATCAAGATTTTCCCCCACAAAAATGAAAGTATTCATAATTGTATTTGAAATGTATGAAACACTTTGTTTGTTCAACGAACCAATTCATGTTTGACATACAATCTTTCGTCTTGTTCTGTCTCCGTCTTGCATGATGTAAACGTCTTTTTGTTCTCACCTTAAAAGCCCCGGTGAGCAAACGGCTCCGGTTACACCAGTTAACAACTTAACAATAAGGCCAGACACACCATTGCGGCCACAAAACTACCTCTAACAAAAGACATTTGTGAATTCACAGAACAGACGTGTATTTAGAGAAGAGAGTAGAGGGAGTGTCCTTTAATAACTAGTTACCTATACGGCGGCCATGTTGGGAAAATAAAACACGCTTTGTCATACTGTAATTCAAAAGACGCATCTGTGTTGAACTTGCATAAACCGGGTTTATGCTTTGTTTAAGTTATTTAATAAATAGTTATTCATTTATTTTGGATTTCCAGCTTTCCTGAGTCAATTTTGCTTGTTAGACTGCGTGCCTGATTTATTTGATTTGAAAGAGAAGTCGAGCAGCCGCTTCGATTGGCCTGTGTTCACTCCCACGACGGCACAAACGCCCCTTTCTAACTACGCCCGTGTACGGAAATGCCAAAAAAAAAGAAAACTCCAGGGTTTATTGTGTCTTTGTTGGCATTGTCAGAGGTGTCAGGGTAGGTGTTATGCAATTTAAACACGGGGAGATTTTCTTTTCACTTGACACAGAGGTGGAAATTCTTTTCATTCATGGTCAGTAAAACAAAGATGACTATAGATATCAGATATATATCAGAGTATAGATATCAGAGTTTCACATGTGAAGCAAATTTCACGTCATAGATTTTTGTTGCTACAACAATTTATAAACTTTACAACTTTGTCCCGATGTAGCCGCTTAATAAATTCTGATAATGGGCCTATTTGAACTGTCATGTCCATTTAATTTCCCGCTCACCCTTTTATTTTGAAGATAGTAAATCTATGGGGAATTTTTTTGTGCCTCAACTTTGCCACACCTTATTGGTGCCCTCATTGGTTTCACCTGATCTCTGCGGTGTTTAACCAGACAGCTCTGCCCTTTTGAAATGCAGCTCATTTATTTAACCAGGTATTGGAGTTAGTTTAGTCAACTTACAACTGTGCTGTTTTGTGATTTTGATTTGTTTCTGTTTTGTCTCTTACCAAATTTGCTCTTAATTCTTACTCCCCACTACGATTGATGCTGTGATTATCACACTGATTTAATTTTTTTAAATTTACAAATATATTGTTGGTCTATGTTTAAAGCAAAATTAATGATTGTTACAGTAAAGCTTGCAGGAATACTAAATAAGTTTTTCAAGTTTATTATTTAAAATGGTGTGGTGATGGGACTAAGTAGGTTGTTTTCTTCCCACTCCTTTTCAGATTGTGGTTGTCTAGTTTATGTTGACCGCTACCTGGAATAAATTAATTTTAAAATAAAAGAAGAAAATATGCCCAAAAAAAGAAAGAAAGAGCAAGGCAGCAACAGAAGGAATGGCGGAAAAATCTATAGAACAGCACTGACAAGTTGATTGCATTTGCAGATGGCGCTAAACAGAAACTAAATAATCACGATACTGTATTTAATTAATTTACTGTACTGTAATTAATTAAATATGTTAAAATTATGATCCAAATAATTGGAGACAAGTCATTTGCACTTCTCGTGCATATTATTAATTGAAATTATCATGTTACAATATTGCCAATGTATACATATTTATCGGTTTCATCAGATATTGCCAAAAATCGGTATCGGCCTCCCAAAAATTAATATCAGTTGTACAGTAATACCTATTATTTAATGTTGAAAAAAAAAAACATGCAGTTATAAATATGCAATCTGTTTTGATATAGAGCACCAAATAAATCTGACATGAAGTTCCACAGTTATTCAATTAGAAATGTTTTTTTAATGCCTCCACTAGTTTTTTTTGCACATATAATATTTATTTCATGACCCTGAGAAGACTGTTGCTTTGCAAGTCATTGCTCCAAAAATAATTAAGCTGCTCTCTGGGAGGTCTTTCATTCACAATGGACAGAAATTGTAAAATGTGCATGAAAGTCAAAGTCTGCTTTATTGTCAATTTCTTCACATGTCAAGACATACAAAGTGATTGAAATTGCGTTTCCTACTATCCTACGGTGAGAAGACATATTAGACCCAATTGGTCCACAGACAAACAAAATATAGTAAACAATACAAAAAGTAAAAATAAAAAGGCACATACAATGAATGAATAAGAGTAAAGTATAGTATAGTACAAAGTATGTGTGATGCCTTGTTTTCTTTGTGCGTCAATTATTTTGCTGCAGGCTATTCATTCCAAAGATTATTTAATTATACCTGTTTGAGTATAATTATTTATATTTGATTAGATCCTTTCTTTGTCATAATTATCGACGCAACCTGATAATTGTACAAACATTTCTGTCATTCTTTTTCCAAAGAAAGGGAATCACCACACACATGTAATAGAAAATACACACAAGGAAGGAAAAGTGGAAACTGCTGTCACATTCACGTGTGTGTGCGCGTGTGTGCAAATGTGGGTGCGCGATAACAAATTTCAGGAAGTATTTGAAGCAGCATGTTTCCCATAGTTCAGTATACTGGTTGGGTTTTACAAGCTGTCAGCTTTTAGTATGAAATATGCTGACCATATAGACAAAAGCACCAACATCAGCACGAGAGGAATGAAATGTGAATCAAGGTAAGAAAATGGATTACTTATACCTCTTCTACTTAGTTTTGTCCTTTTTTTTTTCAAGTAAATGATTGAGTGGATTATACGAATGACCAATTTTATAACACACGGGAAATTATTGAGAGCATAATCTTGTAGTTTCCCATTATGTATATCAAATTTGGGTAATGTGTTAGATTATTTGTTTATGTATAGTAGTTAGTTACATGATGTCATTTTTGATATTTGAAATTAAAATAATTGTTCAAATGACATTTTAGTAGAATTTGTTTGGGGCTGTTTGAAACAACAACAACACGGCTCATGCATCTTAAAAAACTGATAAATAATAATAATAAGTTTTTTGTAGACTGAGTGAAATAAAACAAATCGGACAAATTTATCAAAGAAGCCTGATTCATTTATAGGTGAATATGTGTTCTCTTAAATTTATTTAGAAAGATTCTTAAGTACTTACTGCAAGTGTGAGCTTTTGCGTATCTCTATTCCTTGTGATGCACAATAGACCATTATATGCTGTATACTTCATTCCCTTCTTGAAATTTTGACCAGGATAAGCGTAATAGACTTTGAAAATCATTTTTGTTTTTTAATGTAATGATTTGGTTTGAGATTTCCCTCGCCCGGACGCGGGTCACCGGGGCCCCCCTCTGGAGCCAGGCCTGGAGGCGGGGCTCGAAGGCGAGCGTCTGGTGGCCGGGCCTGCGCCCATGGGGCCCGGCCGGGCAAAGCCCGAAAAGGAAATGTGGGTCCCCCTTCCCATGGGCTCACCACCTGTGGGAGGGGCCAAAGGGGTCGGGTGCAGTGCGAGCTGGGCGGCGGCCAAAGGCAGGGACCTTGGCGGTCTGATCCCCGGCTGCAGAAGCTGGCTCTTGGGACATGGAATGTCACCTCTCTGGCTGGAAAGGAGCCCGAGCTGGTGTGCGAGGCAGAAAAGTTCCGACTAGATATAGTCGGACTTGCCTCCACGCACAGTTTGGGTTCCGGTTCAAGCCCTCTCGAGAGGGGCTGGACTCTCTTCCACTCTGGAGTTGCCCACGGTGAGAGGCGTCGAGCAGGTGTGGGTATACTTATTGCCCCCCGGCTGGGCGCCTGCACATTGGGGTTCACCCCGGTGAACGAGAGGGTAGCCTCCCTCCGCCTTCGGGTGGGGGGACGGGTCCTGACTGTTGTTTGTGTCTATGCACCAAACGGCAGTTCAGAGTACCCACCCTTTTTGGAGTCCCTTGAGGAGGTGCTGGAGAGCGCTCCTTCTGGGGACTCCATCGTTCTACTGGGTGACTTCAATGCTCACGTGGGCAATGACAGTGAGACCTGGAAGGGCGTGATTGGGAGGAACGGCCCCCCCGATCTGAACCCGAGCGGTGTTCTATTGTTGGAATTCTGTGCTCGACACGGATTTTCTATAATGAACACCATGTTCAAACATAAGGGTGTCCATGTGTGCACTTGGCACCAGGACACCCTAGGCCGCAGTTCGATGATCGACTTTGTAGTCGTGTCATCGGATTTGCGGCCGCATGTTTTGGACACTCGGGCGAAGAGAGGGGCGGAGCTGTCAACTGATCACCACCTGGTGGTGGGTTGGCTCCGATGGTGGGGGAAGATGCCGGTCCGACCTGGCAGACCCAAACGTTCTGTGAGGGTCTGCTGGGAACGTCTGGCGGAATCCCCTGTCAGGAAGAGCTTCAACTCCCACCTCCGGCAGAGCTTTTCCCAGGTCCCGGGGGAGGCGGGGGACATTGAGTCCGAGTGGACCTTGTTCCGCGCCTCCATTGTTGAGGCGGCCGACCGGAGCTGCGGCCGTAAGGTCATTGGTGCCTGTCGTGGCGGCAATCCCCGAACCCGCTGGTGGACACCGGCGGTAAGGGATGCCGTCAAGCTGAAGAAGGAGTCCTATCGGGCCGTTTTGGCCTGCGGGACTCCCGAGGCAGCTGACAGGTACCGGATGGCCAAGCGGAACGCGGCTTCGGCGGTTGCTGAGGCAAAAACCCGGGCGTGGGAGGAGTTTGGCGAGGCCATGGAGAATGACTTCCGGACGGCTTCGAGGAAATTCTGGTCCACCATCCGGCGTCTCAGGAGGGGGAAGCAGTGCAACGTCAACACTGTTTACAGTGGAGATGGCGTGCTGCTGACCTCGACTAGGGACGTCGTGTGTCGGTGGGGAGAATACTTCGAAGACCTCCTCAATTCCACCGACACGCCTTCCATTGTGGAGGCAGGGCCTGGGGACTCTGAGGCGGACTCTCCAATCTCTGGGGTTGAAGTCACTGAGGTAGTTAAAAAACTCCTCGGTGGCAAGGCCCCGGGGGTGGATGAGATCCGCCCGGATTTCTTAAGGGCTCTGGATGTTGTGGGGCTGTCATGGCTGACACGTCTCTACAGCATCGCGTGGACATCGGGGACAGTGCCTCTGGATTGGCAGACTGGGGTGGTGGTTCCCCTCTTTAAGAAGGGGGACCGGAGGGTGTGTTCCAATTACAGGGGAATTACACTCCTCAGCCTCCCTGGGAAGGTCTATTCAGGGGTGCTGGAGAGGAGGGTCCGTCGGGAGGTCGAACCTCGGATTCAGGAGGAACAGTGTGGCTTTCGTCCTGGCCGTGGAACAGTGGACCAGCTCTTCACCCTCAGCAGGATCCTCGAGGGTGCATGGGAGTTCGCCCAACCAGTCCACATGTGTTTTGTGGACTTGGAGAAGGCGTTCGACCGTGTCCCTCGGGAGGTTCTCTGGGGGGTGCTTCGGGAGTACGGGGTACCGAGCCAACTGATAAGGGCGGTTCGGTCCCTGTATCATCGATGCCAGAGTTTGGTCCGCATTTCCGGCAGTAAGTCGGATTCGTTCTCAGTGAGGGTTGGACTCCGCCAAGGCTGCCCTTTGTCACCGATTCTGTTCATAGTTTTTATGGACAGAATTTCTAGGCGCAGCCGAGGCGTTGAGGGTGTCCGGTTTGGGGACCTCAGCATCGCGTCTCTGCTTTTTGCAGACGACGTGGTGCTGTTGGCTTCTTCAGGCCGTGATCTCCAGCTCTCACTGGAGCGGTTCGCAGCCGAGTGTGAAGCGGTCGGGATGAGGGTCAGCACCTCCAAATCCGAGTCCATGGTCCTCGATCGAAAAAGGGTGGAATGCCCTCTCCGGATCGGGGATGAGATCCTGCCCCAAGTGGAGGAGTTTAAGTATCTTGGGGTCTTGTTCACGAGTGAGGGGAGGATGGAGCGCGAGATCGACAGGCGGATCGGTGCAGCGTCGGCAGTAATGCGGACTTTGTACCGGTCCGTCGTGGTAAAGAGAGAGCTGAGCCAAAAGGCAAAGCTCTCAATTTACCGGTCGATTTACGCTCCTACCCTCACCTATGGTCACGAGCTATGGGTCGTGACCGAAAGAACGAGATCCCGGATACAAGCGGACGAAATGAGTTTTCTCCGCAGGATGTCCGGGCTCTCCCTTAGAGATAGGGTGAGAAGTTCGGTCATCCGGGAGAGACTCGGAGTAGAGCCGCTGCTCCTCCACGTAGAGAGGAGCCAGATGAGGTGGCTCGGGCATATCATCAGGATGCCTCCTGGACGCCTCCCTGGGGAGGTGTTCCGGGCATGTCCCACCGGTAGGAGACCCCGGGGACGACCCAGGACGCGCTGGAGAGACTATGTCTCTCAGCTGGCCTGGGAACGCCTTGGGATCCCCCGGGATGAGCTAGATGAAGTGGCTGGGGAGAGGGAAGTCTGGGAGTCCCTCCTGAAGCTGCTGCCCCCGCGACCCGACCCCGGATAAGCGGAAGAAGATGGATGGATGGATGGATGATTTGGTTTGATCACAGTGTGACTACAATTCGTCATGTTCGTCATGTTTAATAATGTGCAGTGATTTATCCAAAGTCGAAACTATCCAAGTTATTTAAATTCAAAGAAACAATAAATCAGCGACATCAGATTGATTTATCTGGTGTATATCTCTCATAAAAGCCAAACTATTTAAAAACTTTGATGACATTTTTTTTTTGTATATTTGAACAATGATTTGCACTTGAGTCTCAGCATTCACAAAAAGAATTTCCCCCAATGGACAGCTCTGCCCAAGTAGTAATCAGTGAGTCCTATTAAATGTATTTTTCTTTATTCACTTGCAAACATGCCAATTCCATTACACTAATGATAAGTTACCGCATCCATTTAAAACCAATCCAAAGCTTGAGGTTAATTAATTACTTAGCGGTTTAAATCAAGAAAAGAAAAAGCTCCTTAGTTGCTAACATGCTAGTCTTATTTTAAGGAGTTTACTGCACAATGAAAAAAATGTCGGGTGACCTCAAAAGTTTAACGCAACAATTATTGATAACATAGATTATCGAGGAAACTCAACTAAATTACTAAATTGGTGGTTGATATATTTGGTTGTTCAAGTTTACAGGAATTCCAGAGACCCAATGTGAAAATAGAGACTTGATTATATTAATTACATGATGCTTTAATTTGTATGTGTTTCCATTTTTAGTGTTTTGATTTTATAAATATTTTTGCAATTCTTTCTCATAGGAATGGCAATACATAAGAATGGCTTGATGGTTGTTCTCCTCTTGGCAATGTTCTGCATTTTGGAAACAGGAAACATCATCAAATCGTTAAGCATGGAGTCATTGGTAGGTTGTCCATGTTAAGGCATTTGCAATCTGCATTTGGTTTTCTTTATGTTCGCCTTGGATTATAGCTACCCCATATTTGCATAGATGTAACCATTAACCAGGAAGCTGTGCTTTCTATTGTCACGACGACGACGCTCTTGAATTAAGCATTTTGGGTACCGTATTCTTTCGACGATAAGGCGAATCTAAAAACCTAAAATTTTCTCAAAAGCCAACAGTACGCCTTATAGTACGGTGCGCCTTATATATGGACTAAATTCCTAAATTTAAACTGGCCCGAAGCATTGTGTCATGAAATCAATCATAAGCGGCCCGCTGAAGACTATGAATCATGAATCAAAAAGACTGTGGATCATTATTTTGTGATTATAAAGTCATTTGTTGTGTCTGAAGTTGAAATAAAAAAGATAAAATGGAGAATGATTTGATTTGGATTAAAAATCTGACATGATGCATTAATGGTGCGCCTTATAGTCCGATGCGCCTTATATAAGGACAAAGTTTTAAAATGGGCCACTCATTGAAGGTGCGCCTTATAGTCCGGTGCGCCTTATAGTCCGGAAAATACGGTACCTATTTTCTTGTGGATGTAAAAAACTGCATAATGTGACTGTGGCTTACAATACTATTAAGACACGTTTTAGGACTAAACTATATTATTGTTTTCAAGTAACACTACTGTATTTTAATTTTGGTCATAATGTTTTATAGGTGGTGTGAAAATGTCAAACATGGATTAAATACATGTTCTTTTACTTTTAAGCATCAGGTACACTCTGGAGAACAACACCTTATTAGGGAGAAAAGACGTGAGACATTATTTCTATATATTTTGGAGAAATAGCATGCTACGGTTCAAACGATTGTACGTATATTTATAGAGCATTTGTCTTTTCCTCTATAGAGCTGTTCGGCGCCTCTACGAATGATGTGTTCACTGAAGGTAAGCACACAAATCGAATCATGTCTTGGAATTTTATTTTTGTGTGTGTGAAAGAAACAAGGCCAGGCTATATTGTACCCAAAGCAGGGTCATTCAGTTCATCTGCTGGCCATGGGTAAAAAAAATAAAATAGTTCTTCACTAACAGGCTCTTGTGAAAAAGAAACAAAGAAAATAATGACTCAGCTGCTCCCTTTTTTTTTTTAAGAATGTCTGAGATAACAATGTCAGATAAACAGATTATATCTGTTATACAAGTCACAATCTTGTCTTATTTCAAGTTTGTCTGGTTATATCTATCGTGCAAGGCATCTGTTGTCACTAGTAACTATGAATGTTATTTCAATACCGTATTTCTCGGACTAAAAGTCGCTCCAGAATATACGTAGCATTTTTCAAACCTTCTATGTCACTCCAAATCATTAAATCCTTCAAACTCTTTGTCCTTTGTTAATGATGCCGGTAGTACGTGGGGCCCGTCGTCCTCCCACATAAGTCGCTCCTCAGTAGTGGCCCCCCCACCCAAACTATGAAAAAAAAAACCCGAGACTTATAGTCCAAAAAATACGGTACATATTTGGGTATTTGTCTGAAGTGCTTTAATTGTTTTTCCATTGGATGGTGATATAATAAAACTCCATCTGGGATGAAGAGCGTCAAAACAAATATCTGAAAATGGTTGTCATGGCAAACACATTGATTTGAAGTTCTTTTAAATGTGACAGATTTTTGTTTCTTTCATTTCAAAAATGTTGACTGTAGTAGATAATATTTTTATGCGCTCTCCCCGTGGCCTCTCACTTTTTCCGAGGCGCTCCATCATGATGGCACACAGCCTGCGTATTTGCCTCTCTCAGCTGTGCTATGTGCAAACACCCTTTTGTCATAAATTACTCCACACTATTGTCACAACTTTCTTTTCTTCTAATTCCTCTTTTTCTTTACGAGGAGAACTATTTTTGAGCAATTGACACCTGTAAGACATTTGAAGCCTGTGATGAGTTAGTTAAGGATACCTGCATGTGTATCAATGGTATACCACCTGAAGAGCACTACTTTTAGCCAAAAGCAGGTGAAACCTCATTCTGGCTTGATTATGTCACCAAAATTCATCAAATCACTCTTTTATAGCAATGTATAAAACTTCTAACATTTGACACACCTTGTCACTATCAACATCCTAAAGCGACCTTTATTTCCATCACAGCTTGTAAGAGCTCGTGTTGTTAAATATGTTCAATTGTGCTTTTTGATATTTTTTATTTTTCTTTATATTTCACTTTATTATTTTGATTATTTATCCTTGCTAATTAGAAAACCTCAAAAACAAATTGTGTACATTATTACAATAATCTTAATCTTTCTACAGGCACAACTGAAACAACTTTCCCATCAGAAACAACCCAAGCACCAACAACTGTAACAAATACTATGACAACTGTAACAAATACTCAAATTCCAGAAGAGACGACTGTAACAAAATATCCAACAACTGGACCACCTACAATTGTAACTAATGCTACAACAACCCAAGCACCAACAACTGTAACAAAAGCAACAACAACCCATGCTCCAACAACTGTAACAAGTACTACAACACAATCACCGAGGACTGTAACAAATGCTACAACAACCCAAGTACCGACAACTGTAACAAATATTATGACAACGCAATCACCGACAACTGTAACAAATACTCCAACTCCAGAAGAGACGACTGTAACAAAATATCCAACAACTGGACCACCTACAATTGTAACTAATGCTACAACAACCCAAGCACCAACAACTGTAACAAATACTATGACAACTGTAACAAATACTCAAATTCCAGAAGAGACGACTGTAACAAAATATCCAACAACTGGACCACCTACAATTGTAACTAATGCTACAACAACCCAAGCACCAACAACTGTAACAAATACTATGACAACTGTAACAAATACTCCAACTCCAGAAACGACTACTGTAACAAAATATACAACAACTGGACCACCTACAATTGTAACTAATGCTACAACAACCCAAGCACCAACAACTGTAACAAATACTATGACAACTCAACCATTGACAACTGTAACAAAAGCAACAACAACCCAAGCACCAACAACTGTAACAAATACTACAACTCCAACTACTACGACAATGCAATCACCGACAACTGTAACAAATACTACAACTCCAAAAAATTTAACAAAATATACAGCAACCCAAGCACCAACAACTGTAACAAATACTACCACTCAATCACTGAGAGCTGTAACAAATGCAACAACAACCCAAGCACCAACAACTGTAACAAGTATGACGACAACGCAATCACCGACAACTGTAACAAATACTACAACTCCAAAAACGACCACTGTAACAACTACTACGACAACTGTAACAAATGCTACAACAACCCAGGCACCAATAATTGTAACAAATACTACAACTCCAAAAACAACCACTGTAACAACTACTACGACAACTCAATCATCGACAACTGTAACAAATGCTACAACAACCCAAGCACCAACAACTGTAACAAATACTACCACTCAATCACTGAGAGCTGTAACAAATGCAACAACAACCCAAGCACCAACAACTGTAACAAGTACGACGACAACGCAATCACCGACAACTGTAACAAATACTACAACTCCAAAAACGACCACTGTAACAACTACTACGACAACTGTAACAAATGCTACAACAACCCAAGCACCAACAACTGTAACAAATACTACAACTCCAAAAACAACCACTGTAACAACTACTACGACAACTCAATCATCGACAACTGTAACAAATGCGACAACAACCCAAGCACCAACAACTGTAACAAATACGACAAAAACAACTTGTAAGTGTAACTCGACAATATTTGCTAGGATGACAATTAACAGCTGATGACAAAGATTGTTGTGTTCTCCCTACAGCTCCAACGTTTGATTATGAATACCTCATCTCTGTTGAGCTTAACGTCACAGAATTGAGCACGATAACCTCTCTCCGAAACATTCTGAAAAACACCAGTTATCCAATAGACATCAACAGCAACTTAAGAATCTCCGATATCAACATAACCACAGGTAAATATAAACTTTTTGGGGAGATGAGAGCCGGGTTATTACTGGTATGGAATAAATTAGCTCAATTATTTTATAGTAATTCACAGTATTACAGTAATTAAAGTGACAATATCACTCAATATAATTAAAGTGACAATATTAAGCAACATTAAGTGGCCGAGCAAACTATGCAAGGTCAATGATATTAGGTCCGGCCCCATGAAGATCATCGAAATTTGTAAATACATGATTGGAACATAGAATATGACTGTGATCCTTAGCATCTGTGATCTTATTTTTAGTTTGCAGTCCAAGCAACGGCGATTTCCAGTGCGGATGTGAGGATCAGTATCGTTGGTCATGTGACCAGTGTCTTCTGCATGGATCATGTGACAACATCACAAATAACACATGTGGATGTATTAATGCCATTCCTCCTTTTGGACAATATTGCCAATCTGTTGATCAATACAGTAAGATGTTTTGAACTATACACAAACACAAATGGTTGACATTTGATCTGAATACTTCTCTTGTTCTTTACAGATTTTCCAGCTTGTCCTCCAACAACAACGTCTCCCACAACAACTTGTAAGAGTAACTCGACAATATTTGCTAAGATGACAGTTTAACAATTAATTACAAAGATTATTGATTGTGTTCACCCTACAGCTCCTCCATTTGAGCATGAATACCTCATCTCTGTTGAGCTTAACATCACAGAATTGAGCGGGATAACCTCTCTCCGAAACATTCTGAAAAACACCAATTATCCCATAGACATCACCAGCTACTTAAAAATCTCAGATATCAACATGACAACAGGTAAATATAAACGTTTTGGAGAAGTCAGAGGGGTTAAAGGTGGTATGAAATAAATTACCGTACTTTCCGGACCTTGCAAATTATGCAAAGTCAATAATTGGTCCGGCCCCATGAAAATCATAGAAATTTGTAAATATATAATTGCAACAGAAAATATGAAGGTGATCTTTAACTTTAGTGTTGTTATTTTTAGTTTGCAGTCCAAGCAATGGCGATTTCCAGTGCAGATGTGAGGATCAGTATCGCTGGCCATGTGACCAGTGTCTCCTGCAAGGATCATGTGACAGCATCACAAATAATACATGTGGATGCATCAAGGGCATTCCCCTTGGCGGACAATATTGCCAATCTGTTGATGAGCACAGTAAGCAATATGGAACACTTTAATAGATGTAAATATATCATTTTGGTTTTGAGGGTTATATTTATTATGTTCATTTTATTTCTTTAAAGACACTGTTTGTCCCAGCACGACAACCTTTCCTACAACATTGTGTAAGTGTGAAGGCTTTCAACTATTTTTTTACATAAAAAAATCCTCCATCAAGACCATAGTATGTTTTGGTTTATTTGTGTTTATTTTACTTAATTATTTTGAATAACCTTGCTAATTAGAAAACTTTATCACATTTTTTTGGTTTAAATTATTACAATAATCTTAATCTTTTTACAGACACAACTGTAACAACATCCTCATCAACAACTTCTGTAACAAATGCTACAACAACCCAAGCACCAACAACTGTAGCAAATACTACAACTCCGACAACTTTAACAAATACTACAACTCAAAGAACGAAAACTGTAACAAACACTACGACAACTCAGTTACCGACAACTGTGACAAATACTACAACTCGAAAAACGACAACTGCAAAAAATACTACAACTCAACCACCACCAACAACAATAACAAGTAAGAACCCATTATACGTAAAGTATATCATGTTAATAAGTGTTATTAATCCCATTGAAATGAATGTCATTGAGAATCATTATGTACTTAGTTAATTATCTTAATCAACAATTTTCCTTTTCACCATCAGCTGCTTCTACAAGAAAGCCAAGACCGGGTAAATTCAAATTTCACAGGAACAACGTTTTTAACTATGCAAAAACAAAAGAAATAGAACCATTTCATTTGATTTTATGTTTAAACTGAGACATTTCCATCAAATCACTGCAGTAAACACGACAGTATCAACAACTACAACTACCTCTAAGACTATGACGACCACTAAGGCTACCACGACTAAACCCTCAACCATAACTTCTACCACCAGTACAACTCCTCCAGATCCACCCACAACCACTCCTGAAACAGGTATATTTATTATTATTATTATTATTTTATTATTTAACCCTAGTCCTGAATTTATTATTATTATTATTATTATTATTATTATTATTATTATTATTATTATTATTATTATTATTATTATTATTATTATTATTATTATTATTATTATTATTATTATTATTATATTTTGTACATAGACGACATAAAATTATTACAGTGGCGTTGTTACTAGTTGTGTATTAAATGATTGCACCTAGTTGGCATCCTTAGTAAGAAAAAGATTGAAGCCAGTGCTACATATAAAATAATAGACTATGTGTGTATGTTGATTTCACATTTGTATGAGAAGGCAATAATTGATTCAAGTATGCGGGGCGGAGGGAAAATAGTCCAAAAAAAAAACCCAGCTTGGTTTTTATTTTTATCTTGTATTAATTATGCACTAATCTTCACTCATCTACATTTTTTACATTTTTTCTTACTTCTCTCTCAACAGTGTTCCAGTTAGATTTCTCCATCCGGTTTGACAGAGTTTACACTTCAGATCTGAGCGATCCAAACAGTTCTGCTTATAAGGATCTGGCGTCACAGATCAGGGCCGTGGTAGGTCATTTTTTAAAAACATGTATTTGTAGTTGTCCAATTTTAATTTTAACATTCATTCACAGCTACTTGACCAATATGGAGGACTAACAGGATTTGTGGATACTTTAGTGACAGGTTTCAGGTAAACATGGCACAAAGAGTCAAAAATTAAGTTCTCAATGGTTGCTCACAGAGGCGTAGCCAAGCCGGGGCGAGCAGGGGCGGCGCCCCGGTTAGGACTCCCTGCGCCCCGGTTGAAAAAAATCAAGCTTTTTCAATTCTTCATTTTCATGCCGTTTTTTTCTTTCGGTCTTGCGCGAATGTGCTTGCGCTATTCTATGTGCGCGATGTTATCTATTCACCGTTTGCCTCCCGGACCCGTATGTTGTTTTAGCGATCAGCGAACGGCGTGGGTGATGTTAGATTTTTTTTCCTGTGGGCGTGCGCCCCTACTGGAAAAATTCCTGGCTACGCCTCTGGTTGCTCATAATTGTTTGTACAGGCCAGGAAGCGTGATTGCAGATTTTATTGTTCAAACATCACAACTTGACCCGGAAGATCTTTCTGTGGTGAATCAGGCCCTCCCTGAGGCAATGCGACCAATCGCGAGAGTCCTTGGCCTTGTTGCATTTTACAGGAGTAAGTTGCACCATTGTTGTTGTAACTTTGTCCAACTTGTAACTGCCTCATGTATGTTTTCCTAAGGTCCAACTCGATTCATTACTCCACCCGTGACATATACTGGAAGGTCAATAGAATTGACATGTGGCCCCACTCCTGCTAGCGTTAATTTAGGAAACATCATTGGAACGAAATGGAAATTAAATGGACAAGAACTCAAAGAGAATGGACGAATTAAAATTTCTTCATCTGCAACAGCGTCTGTGGTTAAAGTTAGCAATGTGATTCTTGCCGATGCTGGTAAGCCAACAACATTTTTTGATGAATTACGTAAAATAAAGACTGACTACATCACAGGTGTAAAACTCAAGGCCCGGGGGCCAGATACGGCCCGCCACATCATTTTATGTGGCCCGCGAAGACAAATTGTGCATCAAATTTGTGTCATTACTAAAATTGCAAATTGTCTTCACTTTTAATAATATATATTCTTTTAATATTTGACCAGTTTTTACTCGTCTGATTTGAAAACGAATTATTTGTCAGTTTGTTTTGTAGCTTTTACTGGATATAATATGAGGTGCTCATACATTTATTTGGGTAGACAGTCATAATGGCCCTCCGAAAGAAGCTATGACTACAATGCAGCTCGCAAAAAAATGAGTTTGACACCCCTGTTCTACATGTTTATTTTTTTTTTAACAGGTCTTTATGAATGCAATAGAATTGGCAGTGCTGTGACTTTTGTGCAAAACGGACGAGCAATAAATATCAGACAAGCTCCAAATGTGCGTGTACCAAGCAAAGTCAATCTTAAGTGTACAGAGGGGAGAACACAGCTACTTAAATGTTGTGTGCAGTCCAACTTTATTGTCAGATGGTTTCTGGGCAGCCGCGTTTTAGAATCGGGTAAGCCAGGAATGAAATATTTACCATAATAACGCACTGCCCTTTTTCTAAGCGATATTTCTATATTTTCACAGATTTGACAGATGTAGATGAAGTGGAAAGCTACTGCATTTCACATCGCTATGTTCTGAGTGGCTGCGGAAATTTGCCATCCCAATTGCGCTTTACTTGTCGAGTAAACAATCCAGTCGGCTTTGAAGAGACAACAACAATGGTCATTTTTAATGAAGGTAAGATCGATCTAATCAAGCCTTTTCTTTATCACTTTGTTTTTGTCATATACCTGTACATATTTTTGTCTCCCTCAAGATATTATATGTAATGATGAGTTGTATGGGGCTGGAAGAGCAGATGACATATCAACCATAGCGTGCGATTCTGGTCAAGAGGGGAGCAGATCTGCAGAATGCAGGGATACAGGAGAATGGATTCTTTTGGAAGACACTTGCATTGTGTCTGAAATCAAGGACTTGGTCGTCGTTTCTGAGGTAGATGATCACATTTAACATATTCCACTTTTCTTATCATTGTGTGGGGCAAGGGGTTAACAGTCTGAGTAGGAATCCATTTTCAAAGTAAACGTTCAGGGAGAATCCATAAGATTGTCAACGTCTTCTAGATACAGTACAGGCTTCAAAACAAACTAATGAATAACTAGTTTTGAAATCAGAGACTAGTAAAACCTGTTCAAATATTTTAAGAAGATGAATGGTAATAAAAATCGCAAGCAATATCGCTATTTTTTTTAAAAATAAAGACAATTTGTAATTTTAGTATTGACACAAGTTGATGCACAATTTGTCTTTGCGGGCCGCATAAAATGATGTGGCGGCCCGTATCTGGGCCCCCGGGCCTTGAGTTTGATAGCAGTGCTTTAAATGGTACAAATGAATGGTAATAAAATTTGCAAGCAATATCTCAATATTTTCAAAAATGTGTAATTTTAGTAATGACACATCAATGCAAAATTTGTATTCCCGCGACACATTAAATGGGCCGTATTTGGCTTGAGTTTGACAATTATGATCGAATGGCTCTTCTCGATACATAGAGATGCTTCCTCAAACTAATGTGTAGTGGCAATTTTTCTCCTGATGGATTTCATAAAGGCCTATTTAGAATGCTCACATTTAAAAAAAAAAATAGCCCGATAATTCGCAAATCCTAAATTTGATGACTCTGCTGTGATGTAATATTTATAATCTTGCATTTCTAGGATTTAGAGGAAGAGGAAGTACCACAAATTGCTGCAAATCTTAGTCAAATTGTCCAGGAGGAAAAAGAACAGATTGTGAATTCATCTGCAACTATATCAGCTATTGTTGGCATCCTGAGCGCCATTGCCAATGTTTCTAATGAAGTGAATCGAACTGTCATGGAGGTATGACGACCATCCGATGAAACGTAATCACACAATGAACCTCACCACAAAATATATTTTACAGAATGTGCTGGAAACAGTAGATATCATCATTGGTGACGGCGCAAGAGAAACTTGGGAGTTCCTGCGAGAAAATATCACTCGCAACGACAGCTCAGAATTGCTTAATTCACTGGAGATTATATCTGATGAATTAATTGGAGAGTTTACCATCAGAACTGAATTAATCCTGCTCAACACGACGACGTTCAATGACTCCTTTACGGCGGAATTCAATAATAGCGTTGTTATTGATATTCCAGGCAATGACAGAAACAATCTCACCATCACCACGATTGTTTTCTCCACCCTCGATAATGTCCTGCCACCTCGGAATTCCAGCTTCAACAACACGTCCATAGACACCGCCAACACATCTGCTTCTTTTGATACCACCATTAATGCTGCTGTGGCACTTGTCAGAGTAAACACAAATATTCAGAATATTACTTTGAGTTTCAAAAAGCAGAACGATTCGCTGACACGGAATCCACAGTGCGTTTTTTGGAACTTCACCCTTATTGAGAATTTAGGAGCATGGGACGACGAGGGTTGCACGTTAGTTTCTGATATCAACGACACGGTGACCTGCAATTGCAACCATCTCACCTCTTTCTCAATTCTAATGGCAACGGATATCCCTGAATCAATACGAATCGCTTTGGATGTTATCACGTACGTCGGAGTTGGCATATCTATCGCAAGTCTCATCATATGTCTCATCATCGAAGCCTACGTTTGGAAAGCCTTGACGAAAAACAGCACTGCGTTCATGCGCCACGTGTGCATCGTAAATACGGCGCTGTCTTTACTGATTGCAGATATTTGTTTCATAATTGCCGCTTTTTATGCCAAGAATCCCCTTGAAAACCCAGATGAGGACCACCAAGTTCCACTGGGACCATGTACGGCAGCCACATTTTTTATGCACTTTTTTTATCTGGCTCTCTTCTTTTGGATGCTTGCGTCTGGTCTCCTTCTTTTCTATCGAACCATTATGGTCTTCTCTCATATGTCCAAATCAGCCATGTCGGCCATTGCTTTTCTTTTTGGCTATGTGTGCCCTCTCATAATTGCTGTTGTTACTGTTGCTGCCACAGCCCCTGGAAATGGATATATCCGAGAAAACGATGCATGTTGGCTGAACTGGACAAAAACCAAAGCCCTGCTGGCTTTAGTGATACCGGCCTTGACGGTAGTTTTTATAAATTTTGTGATTGTAATTGTGATTATGTTTAAAATGCTGAGAAGAGGTACAGTACAGGTAACTCGTCCTGATGAAAAGCACTCACTGCTGGTCGTTGCCAGATGTGTGATCATTTTGACACCTTTATTTGGATTAACGTGGGCTTTAGGAGTGGGAACCATGATATCGTCCACAAATGAGGGAATCCACATTGCGTTTGCCTTCTTCAATTCTCTACAGGTATTTTTGCCATTTTCATTCTCCATCGTCTTGAGTATATTTTTGCGATGTAACGTTGATCTTGTTTTTAATTCCTATTTTTTAGGGTTTCTTTATTTTAGTGTTTGGGACATTGCTGGATTCAAAGGTAATTTCAGACACATCAAAAAGGTTTACTTGTATTACCGTATTTTCTGCACTATAAGGCGCACCGGATTATAAAGCGCACCTTCAATGAATGGCCCATTTTAAAACTTGGTCCATATATAAAGCGCACCGGATTATAAAGCGCATAGAATAAATAACTCAACGTTGCTCAAACATTAATGCAATCACAATATAGTAAATAGTGAAAACAATAACAATATATCAATAACTCAACGCTGCTCAAACGTTAATATCACACAACACACAAAATAAACACGTAAATCTTACTTTAATAAATTAGTCCTCATCCACGAATCCATGTTGGTCCATATATAAAGTGCACCGGATTATAAGGCGCACTGTCGGCTTTTGAGAAAATTGGAAGGTTTTAGGTGCGCCTTATAGTGCGGGAAATATGGTAGGTGTAGATGAAGTATTGGAAAGGTTGCAATATCACAATTTTAAGAGCTTTTTGGTATTCTAGTAGATTCAAAGATAGATTAGGACAATGTTGAAGTAATGAAGGAAAGAATGAAGTTTCGAATTTGCTTCATAAAGCGGTTGACTCCTGGAGATTACACTTTGTGTTCAACATTGGGGTTAAATCACAGTGACTTGCCATTTCGTAAACCCCTTTGAACCAACAGTGCCATCTAGAGTATTTAAAAACATACAAGTGGTTCACGAAGCATATTTGAAGCTTCATTCTCCCATTACTAATTAAAAGTAATGCTAAAATTAATGTTACTATGTTGGTTAAATAACTGACACAGTCACTGTACTAAATTGTTGAATTTGATTATAATTATAGATCCGAGCTGTTCTCTCCAAAAAGCTTCCAGCGCTAAGCTCAGGCTCTGGCTCCAATCAAACTGCAGTAAGTGATTTGCAAACCATTAACGGACTTCAAAAGTACATAATAATTTGTAATTTCTTTCCTTTGTTGTTTCTATTAGAGTACAAGTGCTGGTGTGTCGACGTCAAGTGCTCCGAAATGGTTACAAAAACTACGCGGGAAAAGATGTAAGTTATTGAATTTTTATTTAATTTAATTTACTAATCAACACTTTGTTGTCTGTCCTGCAGATGTATACCGTGTATCAGAGGCTGGAAACACAAGCAGCTCTAGTGGCACCGAGTCATATTCCAATATCTGAATCAGATGAATAATGACTCATAAAATCGTGTTAACTTTAGATTAAGAAAAATTATCTCTCAGTATGATTTAGTGCAATGTTCTCTGAACATATTTCATTTTTGTGTAGTGCCTCTCTAACTTGCTTAAGGTACAATGTGTTTATACTGTTAAACTTAACCGAAGTTTGAGTGCAGAAATAAAAATTGTGTGTTTATTCTGAATTGAAATGATGAGTTGCCGGCCCATCCTTCGACCTTCGTCCTTTCGTCCTTAGTCATCAGGTAATATCTATGTGAAATCACAAAACATAATGCTGATGTATCTTGACGGACAATTTTTGAATTTACTGCATGACTGAAAAGCCTGGATGTGGAATGCTTGCACACAGAGTTGCATGTTTTGGAAATTTTGCCAAATTTTAAAGTTGACAAATGACCTTTAGGAATATCAAAGGTGAGTTCTTATTTCAAATATGTTATAATTTGATTTATAGTACAATACATATATTCCTCTGTGATTCAGACAATGTAAATTGATATTTAGACAGATTATTTTCACCAGCTGCTATTTTAAGAGTTTTATTAAATAATAATAACCTTATCTGTGCTATGCCTTTTTTATTTGAACTGTTTTTTTGTTTTGATTGTCAAATCTGAATTAAAAAATATTGAGACCATGACACCAACCTTTTGAAAATGTTAGAATAAAAAAAAGTTAAGAAGTTAAAAACTCTAACGAAATATTACACCTATTGCAGTATTATAAGAAAATGTCCAGATATTGATCCATATCGACTGGTTCAATCATAATTCAATTCTATTAATCACAGGAAAATTAATTTCACTACCAGCTAGATTGCTAGAAGATTGTCAAGCACTTTGACTTATCCAATATGGCGACTACGTAAACGTATGAATCAGCGACTATAGCGACATTTATGGTGCAACTAAAAATTCCGCAGCTGCCAGCCCACCCAGCGTGTTGTAATGACTGGAAAGTGGAATTCATCAATGGCTCCATCCGGCAACAACTTTCCTGGAGGACAAGGTAGAATTTCCTCATCACTCTTATGACATCATCGTGATTTTACATTATATATGTGAATTGGCTCTTAATAAAAACATGATTGTTCAGACAGCTGTTTGGTCAGATGTCCATTTCACTAAGCTAACGGTGCACATTAAGCTAGCATAAAGAGCAAAACATTTCATGACTCTTTCGGAAAATCTTCTGAATGAAGTCGATCGCACGGTGGTACAAGTTTGCACGAAGTATTAGCATGCATTGCCGATCGCGTGGGATTTGCATTGTTTAACAGGTTACTAGAACATTATTTAACCTGGCAAAATATAGCAACATAACAAAAGATGACTTTCCAGGAGTGTTGCAATTAAAATTGACAGATTTCTCATGTGCAATGGAAAAACGTGTATATTGAGAACAGATTTAACTGTGTGTTTAATTTGCAATTAATTGCAATTTGCAATCAATAAAACCATGCATTTATGAGTGAAGATTTTCTAGTGAACGAGAAAGTACCAAGGGGTTTCAAAATCAATCGATTAATTGACAACAAATCATTTAACAAATGTATTGCCTTGTATTTTAAAAATCAAGTAATGATTTAGAGACATTTTTAATTAATGATTGTCCAAAAGTAATTAATATCTGATTTCTATATCCGTTCATGAAAGCACACGGAATTATCTTTTGTGTTTAATCAAAATAAGACATTTCCAAGCACCTGCTTTTACTGTGGGAAAACAACAACCATCAATCTTTCTTATGTGATCTGTTATACCAGATAAACAAAAATGATTGGCCAATAAACAAAATTGGTAATACACAGTAATTGGAGAAAACAATTTTTAATCCACTTATAAAAAGAAAATTATAAGCAATTATTCGATTAATTAATGGAACAATTGATAGAAAAATTGACTAGAAATAGTCACAGCCCTAATTTACCAACTACAGCACTCAAGTCTGACATATTATGTTGTTAAAAGTGTTTTTCTCACACGCATTAACACGCTAATCCTCTTTTTATAGCGTCTCAACATCATATGAACATTCCCAATCACCTTCTGTGACCTCTAATAATGGTTAAGAACCATTATTAGAAAATGCAAAGCTCAGTGTGACCGGGACGGATAATCTTGGGCTTTGAAAACTCTGCATTAATGTTGACTTGCTTGTTAGTTTTCATTAAATTTAATATGACAGACACTTTATCAATAACTTGCAATTAAGTAATTACAATGATACTGATGATGTCAATACAATAAGTGGAAGGAGTCATTTTGAAAGTAATGGTAATAAAAATAAAGTGAGAAAGCAAACTTTTTCCAAGATAAAACCTTAACTTGATAAAAAAATATTTGACACCAAATCCTCAATAGTATGTAAGATAAATCACAAAACCTTAATTAATTTGTTCTTTTCTTTATATAGCATATTTTAGAAGCTACCAGAGTGTCCATTGTGTTGCAGTCAACAAGATAAGACTGGGACAGAACTGACTGCTCACAGTAAGTATTTCGAAAATATTAATCTCTTAAACAGCCCAGGATGCATTATATATTGTTTTTTGGTGGATACATTGGTTCACATGCTGACATTTGACAAGACGGCCACTTGGGGGCACTGTTGTAAATGCTTTGCCACAATAGCAGTTTTGTTGAGTATATCACCTTCAAATTTGTTTTTAAAACTTGGCTGAGTGAAAGCAAGCTTTTTATTTGATGCAGTTGAAAAGGTAAGGAAACATTTTGAGTAAATATAACTTTTTTCTAGCTATAATAAGCATTTCCTGTCTGAAAATGATCAATAATAATGGTTGTTTTGTATTTTATTGTGCCATTAGCAGTACTTTTGCCTTTTCCTGCTCATTGTGGTGCTAAGGCTAAACTGATCTATAATTCAAACTGCACTGTACTGCAATTATTTGATGCTAATTGTCTTGCGGGTGCCATTTAGAAGAAAATATCGAAATGGATCTTTATGCTACCAGTGCTGTTAGACATGTCTGATATCAACTCTTTACTTTCGGCAGCGATGAAATGATCCAGAATTCACATTTCAACATTTTAGTTTTGCCTAATAGCCTTGACTAACATCTTTGGTGATACAGAAGAACTATCCATTTTCAAATAACTACCGACTATCTTTGCATCACCCAATCACCAACAAGTAAAAAAAAAAAAAAAAAGCTATTTTATTCACTCATTTGTTTTTAAATTCACCCGAAGTTGATATTGAGTTTGATTTGTTTATTTGTGATAAATAGGTTTCTTTTAAATCCCATGTCACTTTTTGAGGGAATGTTTAGTTCTAGTGTCTTGGTGCTTGGTATCGGTCTGAAAAAAAGTGGTATCGAACATCTGTCGTCCTTAATTTGGTATGCTATTTGGTATTATCTCATTTTACAATATAGGGCATTGCTTTACATTTGATAAATATCTTTGTGATTACTTTCCAAGAGTTAATAGTACCATTTAGTTCAATATAATTATATTGAAGGAGAATTTTTTTTCTGATTTTGTGATTTTCCCTGTATGTATTACCGAATCGGCAAGCCAGTTCTGATTACTGTTGTAGTCCAGTTTAAAAAAATAAATAATAATAATAATAATACATAAACTGTTTTCCATGCATACTACACCAGTTCTTAACATTAGTGAAGATTTAAAAAAAAATTTTAAATGTATTTATTAGTCGTGATCACTGTTAGGCTTTTACATTAAATATATCTTCTGTTGGAAATACAAGTTCGCGTCATTTTTTCAACAAATACTTAGTGCAGAATGTTGGAGTTTGGTGGCAATGGAGCCAAATGCACTTTGACAAGGTACAGAAGTCCGGGGTCAATCTGCAGCAAGAAACATGTGTCCCTCGGAGGAAAGACCCTTATTGCACCCTCAGCCAGTCAACATTCCTGTGTTTGTACAACACATCCTAATGAGGCTGCGCTCTGTGGGGGGAACACGCCATGTCTTTGGGGATTTATCTGAAGAGCTTAACAAGCAAGGAAAGATCTAGTAAATCGACCCACTCACTTACAATCTTGTTCTCTCGCACAATCATAAATCACAACTGATGAGGTGAGGCGAGTTAAGGTTTGGGAAGGGGCGGGGCTAATGTGTATCCTTAGCGCATACTGCACAGTGTGTTGATCAGGCTGTTTGAAAAGTAGGGAGAATAGTGTGACTACTGTTAACATTGTTTATATTCAAGTTATTCTGGATTGGAATTAAACGTTGCTACGTTCAAAAAGAAAGACATTGCGTAACGTAGACATTATTCAGTTCAAAGGCAGATGTATTGTTTGAAATAATATCTATCCCAGCCAAAAACAATAAAACCTAAAATGTCAAAGGCAAATATGCAAGATTTTCCATCTGCGGTTAATATTTGAGCAACACAAAGCAATAGCCAGAAGAGACAGTGGGGATGTAAATGGTCCGTTTTCAAAGACATTCCAATGATTCTGATCTGTTTTAGGAGTTGGTCCACCTGAAGCGCATTCGTTTGTTTTCTTCCACTGTGCCTCTTCCATTTCCTCAGGAAAGCTCCCTCCCTTCCTTGGGAAATTTAAAAGTCAGATTGGCATATTTTATAATGGTGCACTCTTGACAAGTCTATCGACTGCAGGGTGGCGGCAGTAATACGCGACACCTGTTCCTTTGTGGTATCGGTTCATGTATCGAGTTTACAAATGGTGACAGCTGCGGCGAGACCTGCCGGCACGGCTTGAGAGTTTTTTGCAGCAACGACGTGTCAACCCTTTCGGTTTCGTTCAATATTTATAATTGAATATTTGGTTAAATATTAGTTCAATATTTTCAATATATTCAATATTTTCCAAAATTATGAAAGTCAAAAAGCCACAGTGGTCTTGGATGTGATCAATGCTTCTGTATGATACAAACTGAAGGAATAAACAAAACTACTAATACATCGTTAGCATTGTTAATCGCATTTTTCGGACGATAAGCTAAATAATATGCTCTTCCCTATCCAAGGAAATGTATGGGTTTTTATTTTGAATTTAGACCCAATGATGTCTGCTTTGAGTGAGTGCAACAGGAGGTGGGAGCTAATGAGCTGGCTGTGATCTAAAAGCTGTACCATCTACAGCAATGGTGTAAAAGACCGGGCCCGGGGCCCAGATACGGCCCACCACATCATTTGATGTGACCCGCGAAGACAAATTGTGCATCAACTTTGTGTCATTACTAAAATTGCAAATTGTATTCACTATTAAAAATCATATTTGACCAAACACCCAAACTGGCTAAAAAAAATGAGCCAAGGTCTAGCTCACGTCCGAACATTTCGACTTTAAGGTTGATTTGGGTAGGAAACTGTAAATCCGACATGTGCGTTCCTGATTAGGGTAAGTGAAAGTGAGAGGTGGAGCAGAAATCACACTCCCCACCCCTCACGAGTCCTTCCCTTCTTCAAGTAACCTTTGACAGGAGAGGTCATGATTGTGTACAGCTAGATGACCTTTGGTAATGAGAAGGAAGGACTGCGGGTAACCTGGAAGTGCTTTGTCTCCACTCTCATGGGAACACAAATAGTAACTGAACTCAAGCACACAAGAATAGTCACAAGGTCACACCGTCTTACTTGTCTTGTTTTGCTCTGCTGCACATTCTTCATTTATTGATTCATTTATTGACTAGTATTGATTTGTGTAAAAAAAAAATAATAATTAAACCATATTTGGACAGCAAAGCTCACTATTTTCAATTTTATTTCCCTTTTTCATTAACTGGTTGAGATTTTGGATAGCACATAGATGGAAATATTTGACTGTTTTTCTGTAGAAAAAACTAAAATAATAATTAAATGATATTTGGACAGCAGATCTCACTATTTTGTGATTTTATTTTCAATTTTATTTCCCCTTTTCATTAACTGGTTGAGTTTTTGGATAGCACATAGATGGAAATATTTGACTGTTTTATTATTTAATCATATATCCGTAACCTCCTATTTTTACATCGACCAAAATGTTTTAATGTTGGTTGCAACCCACTGCAGTGTAATGATCTGTAATTGGAGCTTTAGGACTCTTCATTGCCATCTTGTCTGTCTGAAGGAAATGAGTCTGCTCTCCACAGACATTTCTCAAATTCCTCTCCTTGTGTCATTACTGCGAAAGCAAATAACGGCTTACGGGACAGAATTCCGCCACTGAATCAACACATTGTTTGTGTCTTCAGAAGTGAATTGTGGAAAGGTAGGAATTTGTCAAGTAGTCTCGTTTTAGCTGATCCTTTTATTGTCAAACGACTGACTGGAGTCGGTGATCATTTTTTTCACTGAAACAAAGTAGCGCTAAAGAATTGTAGCTTGACTTTCTCGAAGGCTTCCTGTGAAGGTTTCATGTTTTTTTAGGCTTTTGTGAAAGATTTGTGTGTGTTTTTATAATAAACAACAATAATGCAAAAATTGGAGGATGACGAAAATCAGGAAATATGGAATCGGAAAAATTGGACAACCGCAAACGATTCATGAATTAATAGTTATTTGCTAATTGATTATTTGTCGATTAATTTATGTATATTATTTGAATCTCTGATACAAAATTGCAAATTAGGAATGTTTGGATTGTCCTTGATCACGTTCTTATTTTCTGGGAGACTGGTACAAACTGTTTTTGTTTTTCTATTACTATTTTTTCAGTTTCTATATAGAGTTTGGAGTTGTTAACACATGAGCAGCCTTGAAACTCTGAGGTCCAATTTTTCATTTCTACAAATTGATCAGTCTAAAGTTTTGAGAATAGATTCCTCTCCATGACCTGAGTCTTAATGGTTGCAATTTTTTGGGGGTCTTTTGAAAAGTGAATTTTAGAGGATTCTGCCGGATGCCAGCTACTCAAATTTATTCTCAGTGAACTTAAAACTACTTCTCTGATTCACTCTGATCTGTTCAGAGGGGCACAGCGTCCTTTTCCTCCCATTAATTTCATTCTAAACCAATCAATAGTTGACTTAAACTGCTTCCATCTGGACAGCTTTGGCACACAGTGTTCCCAATTAGAGCGCCCTAGATTGTTCTACGACATTTTTTTTTGTCGGTACACTTCGACCGAATGGCACATTTGAACAACGCTCTGAGTTTCAGATCGAACACAGTGAAGCAATTTCTGGACACGTCCTAAATCAAAACCTCGGCTATGAAGGACTTTGAAAAAAGTTCCTGTTTCACAAAAGAGATCTATCTTTTTGGGGATAAAAAAAAGTCCCAGACCAAGTTACTTATTAATAGATGATTCTAAAGTCGAAAACTTTGCGTGGTAGACAAACAAAAGCAACTTTTATTTCCATCTGTATGTCTTTAATCTTGTTGACTCAAGCAGCATGATTCAGTCTGTATTATCCAGTGACTGATCCCGGCAGCTTTCTGTTAAACAGCTGTGTTGACTGTCTCATGCATGGGAACCTTGATCACACTGTACAACTGCCATCTCATCACACAAAACACTTTTTTTTTTAACTTTGATCAGGTGGACCTGTAAATGACTATAGAACCGCCTCAGGTTCTTCGCTAAGCTCTATTTGCCTAATGAATGGTTTGGGATGTTTATATAGGTCTGTCTGAAATTGCCTCTGGCTAAATGGCAAATCACAGCGTTTGCTTTATAAAACCTTTCAGCTTCTTTTAAGTTTATCTCTTGACAATGTGCTGTTTCTTGATGAGATAAGGAGGTGTAAACACAAAATGGTGGCGCAAAAATTCATTCGTATTTGGAAGTGCTGACGTACAGAAGCTTTTATCGCTGGTGTAGATTCCTCGACAGGCTGTATCTTTCATTTTTGTTTTGCAAAAAAGGAAGCCCTGGCTTTTATCATTTTTAAGAAGAAGGAAGAGATGGATAGCTGGAATGGGTCCCAGAGTCTTAGCATCACCATTAGCATCTTTTACTAATGGCTCAGTGGGAATTTTATCAAGGCGTCCAGCAGAAGATTGCTCCGCTATCATTTCCTGTTGGTTGCGTGTTTTGAAGTTATGATGTCGCCACTCTTGAATAGAAATTTTCATTCATTCATTCTACTGTATATCCCCCGTATTAGGCCAGTTGTGAATTGGACTTTGGAATACCAGTGGGGAAGGAAAGACCCTCAGCGTCTCTGACCCCTTTTGTCACAATAGGTTCCTTTCCCCCTCCCACTCATTTCCCTGCCAAGCTGGGAAGAGTAAATATTTATCAGCCCCCTACAACAATGGCCATCTTAGAAGGAAAAGAGAGTTTGACCACAGCACATGCAAAGCTGGTGTAAAGATGGAGCATCTCCCAAAAAATCCCACCCTCAAAACTTTGGATTTTGGGATAATTGGAATATGAGGAGTTGGACGGATGAAGAGAAATATTTACACCATCATAAAAGGAAAAAATCTCTCCCGAAGAGTAAGCATGAACTTTGTTCCCGTTTCGATAACTGGCAATTTGTGCTATTCTTAATTTTTGGGCGTTAGCATTTTTAAAATCTGTCAACATTAGCACGATGTGCCACGCTTAAGACATTTTGTTGCCTGCTTTTCGTATCACTTGTCATCAAGAGTCATTGAACGCCTCAAGCTCCTGGGGTGGAGGGTGACGCATAGACAACAGTCCATTCATGAAAAGAACAGGGCTACATTTTTGGTAAAAAAAAAAAAAAGAACAAAACAAAGAATTCCTTGTTTTCCACTGACGTCGTTAGATATAATTCAACACAGACTCAGTATAATGCCATTTTTAAATCAGGAAATCAATCGTACTCATTGCACTCATGGTTACTTGTCAAGGTTAAAATAACGAATAGAATATCTTGACAATAACGTAGTTTGAGACTTTTTGTGGCAAAATGCAAAAATAATCCAAACAACTCAAATATTGATGAGCATCTCTGAATGAGGCTGTTTTCCATCTCAAAACTTTTTATTGGCATGACATGTTTACTTTTTGGCGTAGAGATATACTGAGCACTAATTATTAATTAATCAATATCCGTCATGGACAAATGGCTTTTTTGATTGGCATACTCACCATTCCTAATAATATTCGGGTACAATATCCAAAGCTACTCTACTTTACTCGCAATGCTATTATTATTCCTAATGATCTGAAATTTAACATGGGCGTGCAACTTTTTTTTCTTCTTACTCTGTGAAGCTGTACAATGTTGAAAACAGCTTGTTTGGCAAGATGCTTGTGAATGTTGCCATCAGATTCCTGGAAGTTATTTAACACAATGGCCGTTTTCCCACTGCGGAAATAACACAGCACAGGTACCCTTGAAATGTCCAGAAAATCCATGATCTAAAAACCACAAACTGATGTTTTTTTTAAATTTATTTTTTTAAACCAGCTGAACACAATGCTGCATTGTATAACCACTTTTTTTTTTTTTTATTCGAACAACCCCCCCACCCCCACCCCCCCATCCCTCATGCATATTTGCAGTGGTTACAACCCAATGTGAAGACTTTTATATTTGGTCACAAAACGATTTTAATTCCACTTTTGCTATCCTGCCAGTTTTTCAATTCAAACATTGGAACAACACCAACCTCAAAACTACAGATGTCACTCACTGGTGTGCACCACTGCCCCAACTATTATTATTCGTTTCAGGGGAGGCTGTGAGGCCCAAAGCATGAGGTAATTCTTTAAGCCTGTCACTAATAATTTCCCTCTCCTTTTTAATGACTTCATAGATTAATGCCACAGCATAACTGAACCCCCCCCCCCATTTTTTTTAACCCTTCCCCAACACCACCACCGTCATCTTTTAAAGTCATTTTACACTATAGATAAATATTTATGTCCACATCGAGACCACTAACAAAGTCAACTTTGGCAAAATGGAATGAAACTATTTTCCACCATTTTATTTACTTACATGCATCTTTAGCAGTTGTGAATTTTTGATCTAAAAGTGCAGATAATTCAATATATTAATTGATTAATCGCAGATCCATAGAGACGCTTCTTGGTCCAACACACACACACCTGCAGAAACAGCAAATCAAAAAGTGACTGTGCATTTACATTCCTAGCAGCAACTCTGTGGAATTGTTTTCCATAATCTGTGTTTCGTCAATATGATCATGATGAAGTCATATTTATTTGAGACACCGATGATGTGCCAAAGGCTATGTTTACTCGACCTAAAATTGTGGTCAGTACTTTGAATTGGACAACATGCCTGCTTGCATTTTCAGATTTGCATTTCAGATTATTATTTTTTTTCTCTCTTATTAGGTCTGATGGGATCAGAGAAACAGCAATTTACTTTGATGAGTTGTGGTTGACCTGCTGGTTTTACTCCACAGATGATCATACCATTTTGCAAACGTGGACGGCCCCTTGCATGTTTCTCAAGTTCCAAGTGGAGCTCTTGTGGGCTGAATTGCCGACGTTTTAGCCAGACAGATGACGGGGCATGACATAGCTGTTCTTTATTTTTTTGTGGTCTATCCATCCAGTTTCTATACACGGCTTAGCCTTATTTGGGTTGTTTATGAGCTGGAGGCTTTCTTTCTCCTTTTGTATTGCAGCTGCAAATGTGGCAACACCTTGGCCACTATGTTTCTTGAGGAAAAACATTTTTACAGATCCCACGACTCCCTTCTTGTCACCCTAATGACCTTTCCATCCTTAATACTCACATCTTGCTCATTCATTTCCCCCCCCCCCCTCCCTTTCGCCTTTTCCACCACTGTTTGAGTCTGTCAGACATCCAAAAGGTTTATGACAGCAGGATGTGATCTCATACCTCCTCCAACATTTTCAACCACACAAAAAATTGTCCTTCCCTACTTCATCCAGTCCCCCTCCTCCCTCAGAGGCCTGCAGAGAAATTTGACACGCGGATGTGATCTCTCAGATTTTTATCACCGTTTTCTTTCAAAGCGATGCTAGTCAAAAGTCTAGTTTGAAATTCTTTTTTCTTCACTGACAGTTGTTTTGGTAGTTGTCATTTAATCCATCTGCACAGGTGCAGTTTACGCTATTGGTCGATATGAAATTGGCAATTAAGCAGTTGTGTTTACGTGAAACATAAATTAGCCATCATCCTCGAAAATTAATAATATATCATCTTAAAAGTAGCAGTAGAATAGGATAGTGTTTCTTAAATATTGATATCATCTTTAATCTTGGGCTTCCAGACTTTTCCACCAGGTAGCCAAGTTTGGATGTGATGATCCAGTTTAACAGGACATCGGAAAATTTGGTGCGACTTCCGTATCTCTTACCATGTTTGTAGTTTGATCAAACCCCAAGACTCAAACTCTCTGTTCAAGCAAAATAAGAGCTCTTCTTGCCAGCTTTGCATTTTGATTTGCGAGTACCCCTCATTTGCAATGCTTTCCGTCTGCAGCTTCTTTTCTTCTACTTGATAAGGACCTTCTGTTTGCATACTACCTCTCTTTCTCCATCTTCTTTCGGGTCAGTCCTTCCCACACTAGTCTCCCTGTGAAATACAACAGAAAGAGGATTTCTGATTGAATCATGTTCTTCTCCAGACAAGCAATTGGTTCAGGCTGCCGGTAAAGAACGGGGAGGTAAAAGACACAAGTACACCTAAATCTGGATTTTACGCAGACTTTGGGGTCGTGAATTTGGGAATCACCTTGACCCCGAAAGCGTGCTGTATGGTCTTGTTTTATGAGAAAGGCATGTTTTTAGGCAGCCGAAGGGGTCCTTTGTTACGTTAATTTAGGCCAGGCATGTTGTTGGGCAGCCGAAGGGGTCCATTTGCCCCACACACATCGTTTGTTGACATTTTATTAAAAAAGAAGCAATCCACATATGACAATAGATTTCGATGTATTTTGGTGTATTGAATACTGAGCAAAAAAAACTTTGTTGAAGTCACATGTTCCTAATTTCTATGCATGTTGTTTTACTGCCAAATAACAGCAGCTCAACGTTAATTTTGCATGCCGCTCAAACACGAGCTCAGCTAATGAGCGTGGTGAGGTCTGTAACTTTCCCAGTTTTATGCCATGACTTGTAAAATGTTATGAGCCATGGTACAAGTTTTAATTCAGATTGATGTTAATGGAAGAAATTACTCAATCAGTTGTTTTTTTTCCCATGTATTTTCATTTTACGTAATCAAAATATTGGAAAGTAAAGAGAGCGAGATTTTCTTTTTATTTTCTTTTTTTTTAAATCACTCACAGAGGATTCGTATTTGCAATTTTAAAACGTAAACTGCTAATCGTTTGAGCTATCAATCTTTTACTCAGTAAATACGAATCAATTCCTTGTTCAAGCTGTTTTTCATTGCCGAATACACTCATCCAGTGGGTATAAAAAGTCTACACACCCTTGCTGAAATGCCATTTTTTTGTGATATACAATTGATCCGTACATTTGATAGATCACATAAATATTTTTTGCAAATGATAAAAAACTGTTTTTAAACAATGTGTACTTTTCATACCACCTGTACAAATCATCCAAATGTTAAATTTTGAGTTTTGAGAATTTTGAGTTAGCAGTTGCGTTGATCTACGTATATACAGTGACTCTTGTAATAATAGCAAATTAGGTCCTTTATGTCTAAATCATAACATAGACCTGCCAATTTATGAGTGAACATATGCACACGTGATGTCATTCTCACCTTTGAGGTGCCAGTCAACACATCAGAGAAGAATGTTGACTCAAAGTGCCGCTAAGCTTCTCTGCCAGTCTCTTCAAGTCTACGCCAACTGCTTCGCCCGTTTTTATTCTTGTCTGTCGCATGCTTTTATCTGATGATAAGAACCAGACGGATGGGCCATCTGGAGAACGCATGTCTCTTTCCAACACACACAGTATCAGCACGATAGATGAAATCTCACGGCATTTTGAACCCGTCCAAATTTGAGGAGGACAACTTTTAATTTGTTTGTTCCCTAAATCAATGGATTTTACAATCATTCTAAGCCCAACTCTAATTATTTATATCAGGTGTATATTTATACATGTTTACAATTGAAATTCAAAACCAAATTATTTTGGCCTTTCATTTATCTAAAATATGTCGGATTCTAAAAATATTAAAATTTAAAAATGACTCAGGGAGAACGTTCTTGGGTTATTTAATGATTTAATGATCGTCTGTAAAAACAGACAACCCGCATATATGTTAAGTGCCGTATACGCGTGCATGTACATACGTCATAGTGAAAATAACGACCTACTGGCATTTATTTTAAAGTGCACATTTACTGCATCATGGCCAGATGAGTTTCATTACTTGCATATTCAGAGTTTCATCCCAGGGAGAAAAAAAGCAGCTTGTGCCTTTTGCCAAATATTGGTCGGCCAGCATATTACAGCCAGCCTGTTAAATGTATTCTGCTGGTGCAGAAATCTTTGTAACAACATTATAACTAAAAAAATGTTGTTTTTTGCTAATGTGTAAAACTCTTGGTTTTACTACTTCTACAAACTGTAGTTGTAACACAGCCTTTAATTCTCCAACTACTTTCGTCATCCCCCTTGAGTCCTTGTTGGCAGATGTCAGGGGTGTTAGCGCTAATTGGGTGGGAGACGTCCGTTCTCGCTGCGAGGGTGTCAAGGGGATAGAATTTCCTCCGTTTCTCAATCTTAGCGTTCCAAAAACCAGGGAGCAATTTGAGCAGAGCTGCTTGGCGATCAACTGATCTTTTTGTTCTTGTTCCCTAATCCTTGATTTCTTCCGTATTTTCCGCACTATAAGGCGCACCGGATTATAAAACGCACCTTCAATGAATGGCCCATTTTAAAACTTTGTCCATATATAAATCCATATATTTGGACACGCCTGCTGTAGTGGGTCAATATTGGTCCCCATATAAGGCGCACCTGATTATAAGGCGCACTGTCGGCTTTTGAGAAAATTGGAGGTTTTTAGGTGCACCTTATAGTGCGTAAAATACGGTACTTAAGTTCATTTTTTTAAATCTATCAGATCAATATGATAAAACAAAAAAAAACTCCCTGCCTTCTCAGTTTTACCGTTTTCTCTCATATTTGTGCTGCTACAGCAGTCACTTTGATTAGCTGTGTGCCGTTGTCTCAAGGGCCTCTGGGTTTTCCTGTTGGGCCTCTGTCCTTCCAAGCAGAGTACGGTCTTTGATGTGGTTTTCGGTTTTGGGCTCCATGGAGGAAAACCCCTGTGTTGGTTTTACGCTGCCACATGCGATACTCACAGTAAAGGGGGAAAGGTAAAGCCCGTCACCATGCATCAATGCATTTAGTATCAGTGTTATTATTAGAGATGATCACAAAGCAGTAAATGACTTGTTGGGTTTTGACTGGCCTGGAGGCCAGATGCCTCACGACTGCAGATGATTACTGTTTGCGATATGAACTGTTCCTTAATCCTGCCAGACAGCTGGAATTAAAGCCAGGTACTGCCTTCTGCCTTCCGAGCATACTTGGTGATAAAACGTCTCCCCCCGCTGAGAAAATATTGCAGCCCAAAAATGTACTTGAATGGTCCATGAGGTTTCTTTTAGAAAAGTACACGGTTGCTGCAGATGAGATACTATTTTTTTTTTTGTTGTTGTTGGAAGGTGTGCATTTGAGTAGCCAGCATGAGTTAAGGATTTGAGGAGTGCAAATTGTCCAAATTAAATTCAACTATGTAATGCAGTTTGCAAGTGTTGGGAAATTAAAGGATGTTTTAATGCTTTATGAGTCTTTTGTTTGGCTAACTAAGTTAACTTGTCTGGCTTTTAACTGTGGGGAACAAAAAAACATGATTCGAACATTTATAGGCGCTAATGTGTGAAAAGGTTACTACAATGCCAATTCCAAAAGTCTCATAACTTTGATCAGGAATGATTCTTTGGTGTTTAGTTTGTAGTCGGTTGGTTATTTCAGCTATCCTTTTTTTGTCCCATTCATCATTTGCCAAGCTTGTGGCATCAAAAGGTCTTGAGGCTGTAATTATTACCAGAGGTGCATCAGCAAAGTTTTGACAGTGAATACATGTGATGATGTTTTATTTTTTTTGTTTTTTTTTTAAATTATAAAAATATCCAAAAAAAACATTGTCACTGTGATAGCTGCATAGATGCAATGTATCATTATAAAATGGATTCCCAAAGAATTTGAGAATCTTTGAGGATAATTGTCAATTTGTTTTGGATATGTGAAGCCCTTTGAGACTGCTTGTCATTTAGGGCTATATAAATAAACTTGACTTGATTCTAAAATGGATCATTTCTTGCAGCACCCCTAAATAATCCCTCAATTTGGAATGCCTTGCGTGGCAGTGATCGGGTTAAAACCGAGACTGCAGCGGTCCTATCAGTGAGTTGCGGTCCGGGCAGTCCCAGCCCACCGCCTCCTACCAGCCTGCCTCACTCCTTCCCGAGGAAAAAGGTGGTGTGTGGACACACTGCTGGTCTAACATGCTTCTGTCTTCCCGGGCTGTAGTTGTTGATTCAGCCTGCGGATATTTGCGCTGCATGCAAAGACTTTTTTTTTTCTTCTATTTTTTTCTTGTCGCCAATTAGTCGCCGCGTGTTGCGAGGAGCGTCCCGGACACCGCGCACGGTAGGTCGTGAAGCAATAGTGGTGGTGGTGGTTTCATTTGCGTGGGGTTGATTTTCGCGTCTTGTGCCGCTGTCTAGTCGGGCAATCACCCAAACGTTACGTAAATATACACACGGGCTTTTGTAGACATTCTGATGATGTGATTTCATTTTAGTGTATATGCCAGATTGCGGTATCTTTTCATAGTGATGTTTGAAGATCATTAAGTTTTCTCAAAAAAAAAAAAAAAAAGAAAGCACGTACAGTATATTATCTGGCTTTCCAGTTAATTGTTCTGCATTTAAGATCTGGGAACAGTGTCTTTATTGTGCACGCGCACTTTCTCTATGGAATAGTTATGTGGCCAACCTTGCGTTGTTGTCTTGTTATACTAAAAGTTGTTTGTGTTAATGTGGCTGTGTTAGCAGTACTTCCCTGCACACTATTTTAGTTTGAGTGTAAGAACTATTCCTAAATGTCTGTTCTCCTCAATTAAATTAGTGGTGTACAAATATAGTTTATTTTTTGCTTCCAATATAATTTTTAAGGCGTACTCTTTCCGGTACTGATCTGATACAGAACCCCCCCCCCCCCCCCCTTTTTTTCTTTTCTTTGCTATTTATTTCAACTCTAAGGTGCGGAAGAAATCCTACGGATTAAAAGGATTACGTGTTTTGCTGCATTTATAACACATTGTGTTTAGCTGTTTTTAACCAACTTAAACTGTGAGTCGGGTCATAAGAAAGAACAAAATATCTTTCAATCTTTTGCATCTTAAGCCTTGGCAAAACTCAATTTAGACTGTACATTGATTTGAGTTACGCCAGCCGAAAAATGCCTCGACACGGCAAAAAAAACAGGAACAGGATCTTGTGCCTGAATCCGGTTCTATCCGATACTCACATAAAAGTCGGAGCCGATACCGACACGGAATATCAGATGAGGACCGCCCTAAATTAAATTTAACAAAAATATTGTGTCAAAAAAAAAGAACATTTTGCATGTTTACCTCTGATGGGACAAACCAAAAGTTGCAACAACAACTTAAAAGTGTCAGTGTTGTTGCCCAGATTGGTATGTTAAACAGCCCAGCTGTAAATGGCGACCCTTTGGGGGTCGACTGCAGGGGTCAAATATGTCCATAGTCTCTCCTGACAACTAGAGACATGTCAGAGTACGTCAAGCTGTATGTACATATCTAGTGGGGAGTTAACCATGAGGCGTGGTAATTACTGCATATCATCTTAAATTAAAAGGACATCAGGTACGATATCATTGTGATAACATGTTCCTAAAATATTTTTTAGTGCTTAATGAAATAGATTTTCATGTTCCAAAATAAGCAATATTAATGTATTCTTGGCTGATTAATTTAAAGAAATATTAAACATGTATGGTGATGTACATTTAAATTTGCATCTGGCTGGTAAAATTGAGATAAAAGCATAAAATTCCATAAGAATCTTACTGCAGGTCTTTACGATATGCATATTGCAAGGGCCAATATTGCAATATTGATCATTTTTGTATATATATTTTGCAGCCCTAACGCCAGGTACGTTAACTTCTGTTACTGTCGCTCGCCATTAAGGTGTCTCAATCGCTTGGACTACCGATTAATCAAAAACCTGACATGAGATATTGTCGAAAACCAGATTCTTTCTCATCAGCTACGTCATTCTTAACTACTTACTTTTGGGAATCGGTCCAAATGCTTGGCTTGGCTTTCTGTTGCGTCAGAGGAAAAGAAAACGCAAATCACTGCCTCATCCTTATTGGGGCAGGTCAGTTTTTTGTCAACTAAGGACAGCCTTTACAATCAGATAATTGATCGTTTCGAATTATGATCATTATATGAAATAGAATTTTAATCGCACTGCAACCAGAGTTTGTGCTTTAAAGGAGAATAACATCAGACATTGAGCTACATCCATAAAGTTATGCACTATGGCAAACTCCTCCAGGCAGCATTCCTCTGCTCAAAATGACAAGTCTATATTTCAAAATAATTCATGATCATTCCTTTTCCTCAGTGCTAATAAAAAACATGCTAGTCCTTATTGTCAATGCTGGCAATTGGTACACTTGCAGGCTGAATTCTTTCAATCCAGAGCATTTATCGCCTGAACTGTGTCTAAGCCCTTATTTAAAGTCATTACAGGCGCTTGACAGCTGTAGCCAGACAAATGACTTCATCTGGGTTTCCCTCAGCTCTTCTGGCCTCAGGCACAGAAGTTTGAAATTCTCCGCTTCTTTAACCTGACCTGATCAACTGTCACACTCATATTTCATTTCATACTCACTCACTGTCGAGGTGTCATGTAGTGCATTTGTCATATAGACCATAACTACTCCATTTAGAGACTGGCATGAAAGTCAGGGTAACTTGATGTATCGCTCGGCGGTCAGACGGCAATATATTTATTTAGCATTCTTTTCCAGGGTGGATGTGATAAGGTGATTAGTTGTCAAACTCAATACTGAACGGCCTGATACGTTATGGTGTGTTATCTAATAGTTAAAAAAAAAAAAAAAAAAGTCGGGTTGTTTTTATACAAAATGTCCCCCCCCCCCCAACTAATTTCATTATTTATTTATTTATTTATTTATTTATTTATTTGATCTGGCCATATGGGTCTTTGGTCTTTTTTTGCATCTGAAATAATCACAACAAAGCGTTGTTTTTTTTTTTAAATTTATTTATTTTATACATGTTTCAAAATGTAGCCTATAGCAAAAGGGAAAATGATCATGACAAGAACAAGAGATACCAAGATATTTCTCTCAACATGTGTTAGTGGCATGGGAGTGGCCTTGCAAGCCTTTAACCTTCTGAGCAAGTGTAAGCCACAGCTCGTTCCTGTTTTTTTTTTTTGGTCGTGCCAGGTTAAAAAAAAAATAATTGTGCCTTTCTTTGACACGCAAAGATTTATTTAAGATGTTACATCCAGCAGTGACATGCCCTGTTCAAAGCACCGCAGTTATAATTAGGGTCTGAATCATCGAAGATTTTCCACGCCAGCCACCTTCAGTTCAAAACTTTTAATATCACTCTGTATTGGAAGGTGGCTGTTTTTTGCAAATACAAAAAAAAATACATTTTGAATTATGTACTATTAGTAATTATTATAACATGCGGTTAAAGCTCTCCGTAATGTCGACATATAACCCCAAAATTAGCTCCCCAAAATATCTTAATCTGAGGCGAGATGTCACTTCACAGCATATCCTAGTTCAACTAGTTTTCAATTTACGAACATCCTTTGGAGGGTCATTATGACTGTCAACGTCAACAAACTGATCAATAACTAGTTTTGAAATCAGAGACTAGTAAAAACTGTTCCAATATTTTAAAAAGACGAATGCTAATAAAAGTTGCTGGCAATATCTGTATTTTTGAAAAGTGAAGACAATTTGTAATTTTAGTATCAAAACTTGAAGTCGATGCACAATTTGTCTTTGCGGGCCAAATGAAATGATGTGGCGGGCCGTATCTGGGCCCCGGGCCTTTGGTTTGACATCTGTGGAGTAAACAAAGCACTGGCGGAGCAACACCTGAAATATGCTCCCAGAAAAATGACTGACAGTCAATCCACAAATCAGTCATGCTTTGATATATTCCCACATTTTATGGTTCAGGGAAAGCATTTTGAAAGAAGGGGTGCAACTGCTCAAATACATGGGAATCCGAACAGCTTATGTTTTTCCCTTCTGTTTTTTTCTGACAGTAATCGAGCCAGGCCCATTGGGAGAGGACAATGGCCCTGAGCGACACGATTGATGACCCTCTGGCCCCCTGCTGTGAAGGACATCCTCTCTGTATGGGTGAAAATGTACCTTCAGACACGAGTATACCAGACAGCAATGTGCAAGAGCCTGTCACAGCTGCCTCAAATGGTGATGACCTTTCAGCAGAAGGAGATGAAGAAACCTCAGTTAGGAATGCGGCATGTAGACAGCTGCAAAAGAAGCCAAGATCACACGTCCAGAGAACAAACAGACCAACCCAAAACGGTGGAGTTGTCAAACAGAACGGAAACCTCAGGACGCTCCCCCACCCGACCGCCTCTTCAACTTCCCCCGCTGTCATAGATTCTCAAACCAAATCTGCTCGATCCCCCTCCTCCCCTTGTCTCCAGTCTTCGCCGTTCTGCTGCCAGCAGTGTCGCTTGCACTCCTTTTGCTGCCCCTGTGGTCAGCAGGAGTGTCCTCTCTGCAAGATTCCAAGCCCGGGCCATGGGCTTGGCTTGGTTCCTCACGCCAGGAGCCCTCTGACCTGCTCTGGTTGTCCACCTGCTTGCACTTACTCACACCCCCGGCCTCAGCTTACACACCCTACCACTCCACTTTGTCTACACCATCACAGTCACCAGCCATGGCAGGAGCATCTCCAGAATTCAACACATTCTACTGGAATTAGGTAAATGTCGTTTTTTTTTTTTTTTTGTACTCATGATATCTGTAAATACGTGACCATTGAATATTTTGAGAATTAATTATTCAATCAATAAATTTCCGACTATAAGCCGTGACTTTTTTCGCAAATTTCGAACCCTGAATCACAAGTTTTAGCTGGTGCGCCTTATAGTCTGATGCGGCTTATAGTCTGAAAATTACGGTATGTATTTAAAAAAAAAAAAAAAAAAATTTAGAATCGATTATTCAATCAATTAATATATACATTTAATAATTAAATAAATATACATATATATGTATATATACACACACCATGTTAATATATATATATTTTTTGTTTAGAGGATTATAATATGTCCCATTTATGGTCAACAATATTTTGGTTTAATTTGTTCATTAAAAGTGTATCCTGCTAGACCCGTGACCTAAAATACCCTCCTATGCAAGTAAGTTTGGCATCCCTGCTTTTAAGTATAGGCAGTTTCAACACACATTAGATAGGCCTCAATGAAAAGGCACTGTACATCCACACATGCTCACACGGCAACCATGCATTTCCCTGTCAAAGCTGTATGCTCGTATTAAAGCCATTTGTTGGCAAACCTCTCCGGGTTTTTTTTTTCCAAGTGTTCCATATTTAGTGAGGAGGGAGTTGACTTTTCCTCAAACCACATCCCATCACCGCATCTGAAACTGGGACTATTTAATGGCGTGCATCATCATTTGCATAATCCTATATTTACCAGTGCTGCAAAGATGGGAGGAAATTTACTTAGATGTTTTTATGGTAGCATTATTAAAAAAAAAATTAGCATTGATTTCACACTTGTGAACATGGAATATTCTTCATTGGGGTTCAATAGGAGAAGCACCCTAATCTGTAACTCTGGAAGTAGTTTATTTTTTTTGTCGTCAACCCTGAGTGGGCAACATTCAAGCATCTGTGGTTCATTCCATCATACATTTATTCCATGTTTAGTTTTCTTTTCCTTTCATGTACTTCTTTAACCTCCTTAAATGCACCCCTACCCTCACCCCTATTTTTCATTCCGCTGGTGAATGGGGAGCAGATGTGGCAGGCTCCTTTAATGTTGAACCGATTTTCTTACTCACCAAAACTTTTTCGTGACTAAATTTTAGAATTACAGAAGCTTGATTGGATCGGGGTAATCTAATACATCCCTGGGTGGAATTTAAAAATGACAACAAATAAAATCTCCACTGAAATCTTAAAATCGATGTTGATTTAAAAGCTGCGAGTGTATCAGACTGATTTTTTTTCAAATAATTTATTTTAAATATTTTTTTATTGATAATTCTTTTTATTTAAATACTTTTTTTTATTGATATTTTTTTTTAAATCGGATTTTAAGTTTGATAAAAAGCAAAACCGAGCTAATCGCCTGATGATGGTGAGTCTCGTCGAAAAACGTGTTGTTGCAAAAATATTCAAATTTTGCTGGTGGGTAATGACTTTCTTTCTTGACTGGCTTTCATACTGTTGGCAATGAAGAATTACTTGTCTGGCACGGGGCCATGTTTTTCCGCCTGCTCTTGTAATGACGTATTAAATGGGTGCACGTCGCCGATTTCATGGCTTGCTCAAAAACTAATCATGTGCAACGTTCCAGAAAAGCACACATCAGGTCTGGGGAGGACTTATTTCTGACACTAATTGCTCCTAACTTGAAGGCCTGTTTCATGGAATATTTGTCCACCTGTCTGACAGTGAATGGAGTTACCTTCAGGCCCCAAAACACACAGACTTGTGTTCATGGACATATTATATAAGGTTACAAATATGTGCTTTTGAAATCATCCAACAAAATAATCGATGATATACTTAGTTTTCATTGCCTTTTTTGTTCATTGTCTTTGTTATCATTTGTCAATCCATATTTAGAAAGGAAAGTTGTGACGACCTTGTGGGTTTTCTTTTCCCCACCATGATTGAAGATTTTTGGGTAAAAACGAAATAAGAATCTTATTAACAAACTATTTTTTTATGTTTTGGGATCTAGAATCCCTGCTTTCATTCAATACCAAAGTCTTTAACCACATATAATGCACATTTGAATAAAGCCAAATTGTCAAACTGTGGCCCGCGGGCCAAATTTGGCCCACAGTGTAATTATGTCTGGCCCGCCAAGACAAATACTGCATCGACTTTGTGTCAATACTAAAATTACAAATTGTCTTCTCGAATAGAGATGTTGCTAGCAAGTTTTATTATCATTCATCTTTTTAAAAACAGTTTTTACTAGTCTCTTATTTCAAAATTAGTTATTCAACTACTTTGTTGTGTTGACTAATATTAGACGTTCATACATTTATTTGGGTTGATAGTCCTAATGGCCCTCCGAAGGAAACTGACTATGATGCGGCCAGCGACAAAAATGATCCCATCACACACATCGCCATACTCGCACACGCTCCTCGAACCCCCCCCCCCCCCCCCAAACTTTTTGTGTGCTCTGTCAGCACAGCGTTGAGTGAGTGGCCAGAGGCCTCTGTTTACCTTATTAATTAGCCCAGTGATCCAAAAAGACTCCCACAGGTAAATAGAAAAACAGTGAAAGTTACACAGAGAAAAGAAAACAAGACGGACGCCAGGAAAAGGAAGAGATGACGAAGTTGGTAGTCCGTCACTGTATTTTCTTTGTTTTTCGCCGGAAAACATAGACAAGCAGCAACTTATACGTGTTGGAGATGTAGGAGACAGTTAAAATTGGACATGTCTTTGGAAAAAAATGAAAAATTTACTTAAGGGGATTTTGTTCAATATTATCAGAACAAATAGTTTGATGGTTTTCATTGCACACTTTGTTCTGCTGCTTCTGCTGGGAGCCAAAGGTCACATGGCATCATAAATAAATAGTTCTCGCCTCCTCCAAACGCTCCTAAAATATTTTTGGGGGGATTGGCCGCCGCTTTGACATCAAAATGTAAACGGTATTTATCTTTCTCATTTTCTTTTTTCAGCCCTGCTTGGCCCTTTCGATTCCCCAAAAGGTAAGGCCTGCCAAAAACAAAGTCTCCCGTTGATGGTCTGGATTGCAAAAATGTCTCTCCTCCACCCCCACCCCCCCTTTTCTTCCCGTCCATCCATCACTGCTGTCATTCCTCAATACTGAGTCATGAGTTATCTCGTGGGAGTTGTGTCTGTCTGTACCTGGCTTTAGCTGACTGCATCTCATCATTTCTCAGTCACACAACTCCAAAAATCGAAGGTCAATTTAGGCTGTCCTTGCATTTTTCAGTTATTCGGAGCTGATAGCTGATTGGCCGGTGGTGGTTCTCGGTGTGTGCACAGTACTAATTGTCGTGTGCGCCCTGGTGGGTGTCCTTGTTCCTGACCTCCCTGATTTCTCTGACCCTCTTTTGGTGAGTATCATCCAAACAAAGTGCTCATTTGAAGGTCAGACATATTGTTTACTGAACTTCTGTCTGTTTATCGTCTTGGTCACTTTGTTCTGCTTCGTTTTACATATTGAGCCTTAGCCAGGAAACTTGTGTCAATTTTACTGAAATGACTGCGCACATTATTGTACTGCTGCCTTATATGACGGCAAATTACACAGTGACTTTTTTTTCCACCAATACTAATGTGGAGTTGTCTAAATTGATTAATGGACGATTAATCGATCATCAAAATAATCGACAACTATTTTAATAATTGAGTAATTGTTTGGAATCTTTTTTTTTTTTTTTACCTTAGAATGGTCCAAATTCTCTAATGTTAGTCTCTCAACAGCAGTTGTTGATTAATATTGAATTTAATTTATTAAAAGCTTTTGTGTGAAATCAAACATTTGTAAACGTCTACTTTTATTATGGACAACAATAACCGCACCAGTAACTGAATCAGTTTCACAGAGTTTGGTGAGTACATTAATCCCTCTTGTGTGATTTTGTTTACTTATTTACTTGTTTTTAATCACTAAACAATAGCAAAAAAAAACAATGGTAAATGAAAAAAAAAGAGTTTTGTAATTCACTTCCATGCAAAATATTTCCCCCAAATAATTGATAGAATAATTGATTCTAAACAAATTACATTTTGGGAGCCCCAATTAGCAGTTACCTCTTGTTAATTAACAATGATTGCTTTATTTGTATTTATTTTTTCTTCAAAGGGTTTTGAGCCTCGAGGAACTGCCATCGGTCAACGATTGGTCACATGGAACAACATGGTGAAGAACACTGGCTACAAAGCGACACTGGCCAACTATCCCTTCAAATATGCTGACGAGCAGGCTAAAAAGTAACTGAACTAAACACAAGACATCATTATCAAACTTTTTTATTTAGGGGACAGATTTTCAATGTGACTAGCTGCAACTGATTGATTCCAAATGTGTCTTGTCACGTCAGAGTCAGAGTCACCTATTTGCATGCGGGACTTTTCGCAGAGGACACAAACACACTTAATAGCAACTCAAGACTTGCACTGAATAGAAATCAGGTTTTGTTTGGCTTTGGATAGGAGGCTAGGAGGGTAACCACTCACTTTGTATGAAGCCAGATGGTTCATTGTGAATCCCCCTGCAGACAAAAAAAGGAATTTGTGATCAAACCCTCTCCCTCTTTCAATGTTTCTGTCTGTGGACATAATTGTGTGCTTATGTCTGTCAGTAAGCTTCCCTACTTCATCCCATATCTGTCAACCCTGTCCCCTTGCCCCCACCCCCAGAGGTGGGTAGGAATTAACTTAATTTAGTGTGTTACATTTACTCTTGGACTTCTTGGATAAATTTCACGAGTCAATTTTAAAGCAATGCATTTTTTTACCTTTTAATTTTTGTTAAAAAACACTTTTACTCTGTTACATTGAACTATATATATTCCGTCACAATTTTTATTTTTATCTAATTTTTTAAAATTATTTTTACAAATAATTATTTATATATATTTTTTCAATTATAATTGTCATATTTTTTTCAATTAATAATTTTTAAAGATTTATTTTAAAGTGGTATTTCTGTATAACATTTAAATTTTCAGATTTTTTTTTTAATTTATATATATTGAATTCCTTCTCCAAAGTCTCCCTTTAAGCCTTGAAGAGAATAATTGTATTAAATAATATTGTAATCATCCAATCATTTTGGTTGCTTTCTAGTCACCAAGAACCCAAGTGGCCCGAAGACCTTTTTGATCGAGAAAAACGGCATGCAGAGTGGGACTTCAGTAAGGAGTTTTTCTGTGATGTGCCTGGTAAGGTTGGTTTAAATTTATCCAATTGGTTTACAATGTAACATTGATTGTATAATGTCTCAATCAGGATTTTTTTTTTTATTTTGCCTAATTATTATTTGCCTGATATAATTCTCCTTTATACTGTACCTCATGTAGGCTCCAGCTATTCCAGACTGGTTTTCTCATCTGCTGAGGGGAAGAATTTGTGGAATATCCAAGCCATCAAATCCATGTGTAATCTGGACAACACGAGGGTATGAATGCAGAACATGCATATTGTATACCTTTTCAAGACTAAAATAATTACCGTATTTTTCGGACTATAAGGCGCACCGGACTATAAGGCGCACTGTCTGCTTTTGGGAAAAATTTAGGTTTTTAGGTGCGCTTTATAGTCCGGAAAATACGGTAAACCTGTCGGCCATGTATTCTATTACTATACTGATTGCTTCTGTCCATAGGTGCGCTCTCATCGGGACTACTGGAGTCTCTGCCAGCGCACCAACGATGCTTCATGTTGCCCCAGCTGGACTATTGGGAACTACATAGCAGCCCTCACAAATAGATCATCCTGTCAAATGATTACCGAGCGTGACGTATCGCACACGTTGAAGATTCTGCGCTCTTGCGCTAAGTACTACCACAATGGCACGTTGGGACCCGATTGCTGGGACATGGCCCTGAAACGCAAAGATCAGCTAAAGTGTGGCAATGTGCCTCGGAAGTGCACCAAGTATAACGCCGTCTACCAAATGATGCACTTCCTGGTTGATAAGGATTTCCTCAGTCCGAAGAGCCTGGAATCCCCCCCGCCCGTGCTCATGTATAGCATGCTCTTCTCGCCAACAGAGAAAGGAGAGTCTATGATGAATATTTACCTCGATAATTTTGAGAACTGGAACTCCTCGGACGGCATCACCACAGTCACCGGGATCGAGTTTGGCATTAAACACGACCTCTTTCAGGACTACCTACTTACGGACACGGTGTACCCAGCTATAGCCATCGTTATAGTCCTACTGGTCATGTGTGTGTACACACGGTCCGTTTTCATCACGCTAATGACAATAATAGCCATTATTAGCTCCCTCATTGTCTCTTATTTCCTCTACCGCATGGTTTTCAACTTTGAGTTTTTTCCCTTCATGAATCTCACGGCTCTGATCATCCTGGTGGGAATCGGAGCGGACGACGCTTTTGTGCTTTGCGATGTATGGAATTACACCAAAATTGATAAGCCTGATGCCGAGCTGGCGGAAACTGTCAGTGTGACTTTGCAGCACGCCGCTTTGTCTATGTTCGTCACCAGCTTTACCACCGCTGCTGCTTTTTATGCTAACTATGTCAGCAACATCACCGCTATCCGTTGCTTCGGCGTCTACGCCGGAACGGCCATCTTGGTTAATTATATCCTCATGGTGACGTGGCTTCCAGCTGTGGTGGTGTTGCATGAGCGCTACCTACCAAACGTGTTACCATGTTCGAAGCCCCAACACCAGCAAAGCGGGTACTGCATCCCAATGATTGTGGCAGGTCTTTGCCAAAAGGCTAGCAGATGCTTGTTTAGTGTCTCTGAAGCCTCTCGAATCTTCTTTGAGAAAGTCCTTCCCTGTATTGTCATCAAGCTTCGTTACCTCTGGCTCTTCTGGTTTCTTGCACTTACAGTGGGCGGGGCATATGTTGTTTGCGTCAACCCAAAGATGAAGCTTCCCTCACTAGAGCTGGCTGAGTTTCAGGTGTTCCGTTCTTCTCACCCTTTCGAGCGCTACGACGCAGAGTACAAGAAACTTTTCATGTTTGAGAGAGTGCATCATGGAGAGGACCTCCACATGCCTATCACCATCATCTGGGGTGTCACACCTGTGGATAACGGCGACCCCCTGAACCCCAAAAATAAGGGAAAGTTGATGCTGGACAGCAGTTTTAATATCGCCAGTCCAGCGTCTCAGCTTTGGATCATCAATTTCTGCCAGAAGCTTCGGAACCAGAGTTTTGTGTTTCAGTCAGACGAGCAGGACTTCACCAGCTGCTTCATTGAGACCTTCAAGCAGGTCAGTTCTCCTTGCGCTAGTTTATTAGGTACATGTGTAATACCGCTGCCTAATTGTTCATTCTATTCTATTAAGAGAATTTTTAAATTCAGTAAAATAACTAGGCATGACAAGTTAAGATATAAAATGAGAGGTTTCATTCCTAAAAAAAAAAAATAAAAAAAAAATATTTAATTTAATACCGTAAATTTCGGACTATAAGCCGTCACATTTTTGCAAATTTTGAACCCGGAATCACGGGTTTTATCTGGTGCGGCTTATAGTCCGAAAATTACGGTATTATTGTGAGCACTTGCAATGTTAATGTTCACACTGTGTGTATTGTTACATTAACATTGCAAGTTCAATCAAAATTGTAATTAAAAAAAATAAATAAATAAATACAACTGGACTGGACAAAAATGTACTGTATTAAAAAATCTTAAAGTTTCAAATTTAACTTTTAATTATATTTTATTAATTATACATATACTATGTATGTGTGTTTTTTTAACAGTGGATGGAGAACCAAGACTGCGAAGAAGCATCCGTCTACCCCTGTTGCAGTCAATCCACTTTCCCCTACAAGCAGGAAGTGTTTGAGCTGTGCATCAAGCGGGCCATTATGGAGCTTGATCGCAGTACCAACTACCACCTGGACAGCAAGACCCCTGGACCTCGATTTGACATCAACGACACCATCAAGGCCATTGTTTTGGAGTTCAAGAGTACCTTCCTCTTCACACTAGCCTATGAGAAGATGCATCAGTTCTACTGTGAGGTCAGTGAACCTTTTTATTCTATTATTGTTATATTTCCTCAAATGATGGTCTCTGCTCTTTTAGACACCATTGTCATTGTAAAACAATGTTAAATACCCAAAGACATAATTCAAGGGAATTCAAATTACCGTATTTTCCGCACTATAAGGCGCACCAAAAGCGACAGTGCGCCTTATAACTAGGTGCGCCTTATATATGGACCAATATTGAGCCACTACAGCAGGCGTGTCCAAAGTCCGGCCCGCGGGCCAAATGTATATATTTTATATATGGACAAAGTTTTAAAATGGGCCATTTAATGAAAGTGCGTCTTATAATCCGGTGCGCTTTATATATGGACAAAGTTTTAAAATGGGCCATACATTGAAGGTGCACTTTATAATCTGGTGCGCCTTATAGTGCGGAAAATACGGTATTACTTGCTGTAGTAATTTGTGGAATTTTCCCATGACACCAAATGTAATAGTTACCTTTTGGTTATCCAGGTGGACGCCTGGATAACGGAAGAGCTGCGCCACGCCCCAGCAGGCCTCAACCACGGCTGGTTTGTCAGCAACCTGGAATTCTTCGATCTTCAGGACAGTCTGTCCGATGGCACGCTGGTTGCCATGGCGCTGTCTGTGGCTGTAGCCTTCAGCGTCATGCTACTCACCACATGGAACATCATCATCAGCTTATACGCTATCCTATCCATTGCCGGGACTATTTTTGTCACGGTGGGCTCCCTGGTGCTTCTCGGTTGGGAGCTGAACGTCTTGGAGTCGGTCACCATTTCAGTGGCTGTTGGACTGTCGGTGGACTTCGCCGTCCATTACGGTGTAGCCTACAGGCTGGCTCCGGAACCGGACCGCGAAGGCAAGGTGATCTTCTCCCTCGGCCGCATGGGTTCCGCTATTGCTATGGCTGCCTTGACCACCTTCGTCGCAGGGGCCATGATGATGCCCTCGACCGTGTTAGCCTACACCCAGCTGGGCACCTTCATGATGCTGATCATGTGCATTAGCTGGGCCTTCGCCACCTTCTTTTTTCAGTGCATGTGCCGCTGTTTGGGACCTCAGGGCACCTGCGGCCAGATCCCACTGCCCAAAAAGCTGCAGTGTCAGGCTTTCTCCGAGGACCTCACCGAAGGCTCTCCATCCGGTTTGGCAAAATACCAGCTAGACAGCGGCGACGGAGAGACGGAACATTATGAATTAGAACCGCTGGCTTCAAGTCATAAAGCTGAAGACAAACCTCAAGAGGACCGGGACGTTTGTACTCAGCGTCACAATGGAGTCCACCCTCCTCACCAGTATTCCCACACCCAGTATAACAATAAGATGCAGGCTGGCAGATGTAATCCTGAAGCCACTCACAACAGTCAGTCTCAGTGCCAGTACTCTCAAAACACAGACTGCTCATGTGGGGAGCCACCTCCACAGTGGACACCCCACTCCTGTCCCCAGCCTCTCCAAGACTCGCATCCCCTCCTGTCCCCGTGTCCGAGCCAACTGGACCAAGTCTGCACACACGTGGATTGCTGCAAGCACTACGTCCCCTGTCCCCCTCCCCACTCGCACCGCTGCGGTCCAGGAAGGCTGGTATACCCCAGACAAGCCCCCGCACCCTGCTGCCATCTTAAATATTGCGTTCCGAGCCCAGAGGCTCCTTCTGAACATAGATCCCAGCACACCACCCAAAAACCTGTCTCTTTTATCGGCTCCGAGTGTCACGTACAAGAGCCCAATCATCGGCCAGAAGTGCCAAACCCAATTATCAGCTCAACTCACACAGACAGACATCTGAAAACGCGAGAAGGCGCTTGCAAGCCTGCGTGCGGCATAGCCACAGAAACCACAACGCAAGAGGATGTTTGGTGTAAGATCCCTAGGCAGCAGGAGGAAAAAGCAAGTGTGAAAAAGTGCAAGCAGAACTCCAAACGAGAGCGGGCGTCTTCTGGCTCGCCAAAGAAAGTTTACTGTTTTAACAGGGCGCTGAAGGTCAAGTGCAACTCGGCTTCAGAGTTCAATGTGCCAAAAAGTGAAACAAGTGTGCCTCCTATTATAATAAGCAGCAGTCGCTCTTCTGAAAGCTTATGTTAGGATAAAAATATACAACTTTCACATTTTTATACAATAGCATCGACTCGCTAAATATTTCTTCATTTGCCCACATGGGAAAATTTTCTATTTTTACTGTTCTTCCTACAGCCCTTTTTTTTTTTCTCAAAACAATCTTAACACAGATTTTTTTTTTAAACAATGTGTTAATATATTGCAGACATTTGCACAGTCAGAAAAAAACCCCGCACATATTTGTTATTAAATGCGACATAGGTCTCACATTTCACACTATTTAATATAATATTGCTTGTCAGCTGTTTTGTGTGCATTGAAAGTCTCCAATGGATTTTGTTCTGTACAATTAAAATGTCCCACTTAACCGTATTTGTCCTGTTTATCAACAGATGCCACCAACTACAAAATATGAGTATTTTATAAGTAAATATTCATAATTGGCTCAGAAATAGCAGCGCCTTTCCTGCTGCGTGTCTGACCTCAAGTAATTGGCAGGATTCAAAGTTAGGCTTCAGTTTACTTTTATTTTGATTTGCACAAGATCAGATTCCTTCACAGATAGCCCAACATTGTTATGATGGGTCATAAAGTGATTTTCATAGCGCAAATAGGATTTTGTTGTCATTTACTACATGAGAAATATATAGGGAGCTCAAGTCCCCTTCAAAAAAATTGGAACGGCCATTCCTTTCGTTGTATTCTGAAGACATTTGGGTTTCACATCAATATTAGATTTAAAAGTCAAGCTAACTTTTTGGTGTTTACATTTCTCCTTTCAGTTTCCTCTTTAGGAGGTGAAATGGATTCTCTATTTGGAATAAGGTTTGGTGATTTGCTTGGTCCATAAAACTTTTTTTTTTTTTTTTATGTGAAACCTGAATATCGTGTGTTTCCAACAAAAAAAAAAAAAAGAAAACTCTTGGAGGTGATTGTAAATTTATCTACAAGTCTGAGGTAGTTCAGTTGGCTATGATCATTTTAGTTTTTTTTAATACTTGGGAGATACATCAGAGCTCCCTCCGTGTGTTTATTGCCTTTCTTGTGATGTGGTACATCAAGCAGCGGTGTGTTTTCAAAGCCTACTTTGAAACGGCAAATTTAGCAGTTTATTTTAACTTCTTGACACTTTTTGCTCTTAGAGCTTCAATATAAAATTCATAAGTGAATCTCAGAGGAGTCACCCAGTAACCACTTGCTATGGATTTTTTTTTTTCCCTCACATATGTACAATTAGAAACATTCTAGGTTTTGACCTCCCACGTTGGAGGATCACATGTATATTTATTTTGACATTTGCTTCCATCTCATCCGTGACTACCTCATTCTTCTCTTGCGCAAAACTGACCATGAGACAACAAGCACCTCTGTGATGATGTTGATTTAAACAGAGGTCAAATATTAGCTGTGGAAAGGGGCGTGGCTTATTTAATTTTTCAAGGGGGCAGTAGAACTCATGTTGTATATTCCAGCAAGCTTTAAATAACCGTGAAGAGGTCACAGTGATTCAGAGTTTAAACATTTGCTTCACCTTTTCAAATTAGATCTCGCCAGAGACAGCGGAAGAAACCAGATTTATGGAGAGGAAACAGTGTACTAATGTTTAATCAGTCTAGACCAGATGTCTTTTTTTTAACCAAAATCTTTTTGCCTAGGTGATGGTTATTACAAATATATTTCAAAATGAAAGGAACTATGAAAAGAAAACGGAATATCTCTGAGTGTTGCTGAATGAGTTTGATTGGGAGGAAAGTGAGTCTCCTTTAAAAACAAATGCAAAAAAAAAAATACTATTTGTGAATTTCAAGTTAGATCCTTTTTCAATAACTTCAGCATTTGTCTTAAACAATTAGCTCAAGTTAGCGCTGCGTTTTTTCTTTTCTTTCCTAAAATGGAAACAGGATGGAAGTGGTCCTCTTCCCAGTAGCTTCCTGTTTTCAGTAACTTGGTCGTTAAAAGAAGCCTGATGACCCGAGCTGTACGCTCTCAAACCAAAATGTCCCTTTGGGGAAATGCTATTGTTTTTCGTCCTCATTTTGGATTGAAAAAGAGTGTGGTAATAGTGCGACAGTATCCAGTCAAGTATGGGGCCAGTCAAAATCGCAATTTAAAATCAACTAAGGGGAGAAAAAAAAAAACACTGCTCCCATTTAGTGGTGACAATTGAAAGTTGTTTCTCCTTACTGTATAACAGGGGTGTCAAACATTTTTTTGGCGGGCCGCGTGGTAGTCATAGCTTCTTTCGGAGGGCCATTATGATAAATGTATGAGCACCTCATATTATAACCAAAATCCAGTAAAAGCTACAAAACAAACTGACAAATAATTTGTTTTCAAATCAGACGAGTAAAAACTGGTCAAATATTAAAAAAAAAAAAAGATATTAAGAGTGAAGACAATTTGCAATTCTAGTAATGACACACTAATTTGATGCACAATATGTCTTCGCGGGCCACATAAAATGATGTGGCCGGCCGTATCTGGCCCCCGGGCCTTGAGTTTGACACCTGTGCTATATAACAATGCGGTCAAAATGGAATTGCTATAAAATCAATGATTGATTCCTGCGTCTTTGTAACACCTGTTTTCTTTCTTTTAACTATTGTGGATAACAAAGGCTGTCATCACATCCCTACAGCAGGAGTGCTTTTTCATTCAGATGTTCTTGTTGACAGGTCATAGCCGTGCTTCAATGTTCTGAAGTTGAATGTCGTTTCCAGGTGGAGTGTCAGGCTTTGGCGCTTCCTGGTCAAATTTCTTCACCTCAGTCTCTTTGAGGATGTTGGAAACCAGGCGCTCATAAAACCACTCTAGGTCCTGAGGGTCCTCTGGCCAGATCAGGTACTCTCTCCTCTGGACGAACGCTCGGACTGCATTGTATTTCATCAGCTGGTAGTGAGCCACCTTTTGTTGGATTACATCAAAATATGGCATCTATATATATATATCGGAGAATATTCATGGAGAAGCACTGACCTTCCCGACCACCAGCATAATCAGAACATTTTTTAGCTCAGTCAGCATGCGGCCCTGAGCCAAGGTAAATGCCTCCAAGCACCAGCCATCTGAAGGGAGGGGGGGGGGGGATGGGGGGATAATAAAATTAGATATGGAAATGTTTGGAAACAAAAGAAAAACATGTCATTACACGTGCTAATCTAGCAGGTTAATATTTTCAGATGCATCTGATAATCTAGATTTTTCTGATTGACTGAAATCAGGATCACATTCGGTCACTGGTACATGTCATACTTCGGGAACAAAAATTATGATGATTCCAAAGATCCATAACTAGGAGGGGCTGGAATAGGCTCCAATGGATGGATTAAAAAAGTTCTCAGTCGGGTTGAATTGAGTAATATACAGAATGTAACTCTATGTATCTTTCCTGTGATCAAGAAAATACACGTTGTCCTTACCTTTAAGGAAGTCTTTGGAGACGATACACAAAGTCTTTCTACTGCCCCAGATGGCATCTCTAATGTTGGAGAGGTGATCTTCACCAGGCAGGAAGTCTCTGGCCTCGAAACAACAGTGCAGGATGTTCTCTTCAGAGAACCTATTGTCCAGTTTTTTCAGTAAAGCAGCTTCTACCCACATGAAGTCTGTGTTGCTGAAGCAAAGATAGACATCATACTGAGCGTCCTGAAGAGGAGGCGGGGCTTTGGGCCCCTCGAGAACTCGAGTGACGATTTTTTTGTAAGTGATATAAATATATCCACGAAGACGTGCGTAAGCAATCCCACAAAGTATGGTGGTGAGAATGAGAAGAGTAGAGAAGACAAACAGCGCAAATTTAAGTTTTTGGACCGCCAGATCGTCATCCACCTCACATGGTTCCACCATCCGGGAGTAGTTGAGCAGTGGAAGGTCATAGTTAACAGCCGGAAACTCGCATTGGTAATTCTCTAGACTGAGGAAGGTTACGTTGGTGTCATTCATCCACTTCAGGAAGGTTTCGAGTTGACAGTCGCAGTAAAATCGATTTCCCGAAAGGCTGAGGAGGAGGAGGGAATCAAAAGTCATTGGATCTGGGTAGGCCAAGAAGTTGTTGGACAGATCGAGGTTTGTAAGGCTGTTGGGGAAAACATCTGGCTCCAGAAAGGTCAAGGCGTTGGAAGACAGGTCAAGCTCAATGATTGAGTTGAGACCATCGAAAATGCCCTTTGGGAGACTCTTGAGGGAGTTGAAGCTTAAATTTAGACCGAGCAGATCTCCAAGATGATCAAAAACATCAAGGCATGTCCCGTCAGCCCAAACCAACTGCAGAGAGCTATCATGAAGATCTAGCACTTGTAAACTATGATTAAAAGGAATTGAAATGTTCTGCCCAAGGATGCACCACTTAATGGAATTACCACCAAAGAAGAAATTCTGCAGATTTTTGAAATGACTTAAAATGAGATAAACGTCCTCAAGGTTTGTTAATCGGTTATTGGTCACGTCCACGTGAATCGGATTAATGCTTAGTTTATCTATCGCGTATATATTAACCAACCGATTGTCACCCAGAAGAAGAAATTCGAGATTTGGCAATGATGCAGGGGAACCTAAGGTCCGCAGGGAGTTTCCCGTCATATATAATGCTCGTAATTTGGGAAGACCTTCAAAAGCATGATATCCCAGCGTTCCAATGTGATTAGAAGACAAATCCAAAACCCTAAGCTCTGTCAGACTACTAAACGTGTGTGAAACTACTTCTCCTAGAAGATTGAACGACAAGTTGAGCAATCTTAGATTTCCCTGAACACCACTGAAGGCTTGGTTGGTAATTTGATTGATTTTGTTTTGCGACACATCAATTATTATCGCATCGGTCAGAGAACTGAAGACGGCTCTCTGTAAGGCAAATATTCGGTTTTTAGATAAATCAAAAATGTTTATTGCGCTGTTTGCAAGACCTTCGAATGTTTGCCTGTCTGGATCTGGTATATTGTCGTGTGAAAAACCTTTCCCTAATTGGCCGGAGAATATGAGATGAGCAATGGGAGTCCCCTGAATCGCTTTAAGAAATTGTTGGGTTGCGGTCACGTTAAACCCGCTGGTTGATAAATCAAGAATGTTGAAAGCCATTCCTCGAAACGGGTTTCCGCATCTTCCCCAGTCGAAATCCATAGCGGCCATTTTGTACAAATGATTGGAGTCTAAATTGAAGTGTGTGAAGTACTTCCCTCTGAAACCAATGAGATCTTCTTCACAGAGTTGTTCAATCTTATTCAACATGAGGTTAATCTCTACCAAATTAGTGAGATTTTGAAAGAAAAGTCCAGGAGTGACTTTTCGGAGTAAATTCCCGAAAAGATTAAGTACTTGTAAGGACAGGAGCGGCTCAAAGTAGTTTTGCGCCAATATGGAATCTGTCAAATCGCAGTGGTCAAGGAAGAGGTATTTCAAACTGATCATCCCCGCAAATGCTCGTGGCTCCAATTGAAGGCCAAGATTATCACCCAGAACTAAGCGAACCAACTGTGTCTGTCTGAGGAATGCGTTATTCCTTATTACGAGCGTCGCATTCTGCTTCCCAAGATCCAATTCGAGCAGTTGCTCCAGATTTTGGAGTGACGTGCTATTAATCTCACTGATTCTGTTCATCTCCAAGTAGAGGTGGGTGATGTTTGAAGGCAGATCAGGCACCCATTGGTGATTCTGACTGTGACAAGCGGCTACAGGGCCGTATATTTTACAAGATGGGTCACACTTGGCAACCTGTAGAAAGAAAACAAAACGGGGAATCAGAAATTGACAGAGTTGTGATTACCGTAATTTTCGGACTATAAGTCGCGGGTTTTTCCATAGTTTGGGTGGGGGGGGCGACTTATACTCAGGAGCGACTTATATACATATATATGGGTTTTTTTTCTCTTTTTTGGGCATTTTATGGCTGGTGCGACTTATACTCCGGTGCGACTTATAGTCCGAAAATTACGGTCTGCCCTTGCGACCCGACCTCAAATCAATGGAAGAAAATCGATAGATAAAATATATAAATAAATAAATAAATAAATATATAAATAAATATATATATATATATATATATATAAATAAATAAATAAATAAATATATATATATATATATATATATATATATATATATATATATATATATATATATATATATATATATATATATATATATATATATATATATATATATATATAAAATAAATGTAGTTTTGCAAAAAAAATAGCAAGTTAAGACATTCTGACACTACCTACATTACCAAAACAACAAGTGGTTAATTCGACTATCCACCTTTAGAAAGGTTGCTTTATAAGTTCCTAACCTTCCTAAGTGACAAGCAACATGTTCCTTGCAAAGATAAAATCAGGTTTCCAGGAAATAAAGGAGTGACTGTATAAAAAAGAAAAAGGGTACAAATAGGCAGCCAAATGCTTAAATGATCTGGTATCATTAACCTCTGTTGTTGTTTGCTGTCATTTCTCTTGGCACACTCTTCTTTGGTCTCAAAATGTGGAAATAAAACTCTTGGGTTTCTTTGTCATAGACATTAAGTCTTCAACAAAATACAACAAGATCAAATCAGAGAAAATGTTGTCCACTCAGGACCAAGTTAACATGCATTCATAGATTTTTTTTTCAAAATACAACAACTATAGTAAACAAACTTTAAAAAAAATGCAATTGGCATTGGACAAAGTGTGCGACACCTACCTGAACAATCACACAGATGAAGACCAGCTGAAGAGCCAGGGTCCACAAGTTGTACTTCCCGCAGTTCATTATCCTGGTGTGGCACATTAAACGTGAGCCAAAGCAGCTACTGTCAACCCAAGCACAATGAGCGGGGCACATAACCGAGAAGGAAGTTGCGTAAGACTGTTTGCCTTACATTGGTTAATAGTTCATTGGTGCAGCTTGCTACACTCATAAAAGGCATTTACTGACAGTTTCTGAAAATTTAATTTCCGCAAATAAAACTTAATCAGCTGATGAGTTTCTCTGATAACAGACAAAAGTCCATACTGTTATTACTCCTGTTCCAGCCACTCTATCAACATATGCTTCATCGCACCATTGAGTTTAACCTCATAAAACAAGCAAATCGAATTGCTATTTGTCAACATAGTTGGGCCTTTAATTTAATTTGAGCTATTATACATATATCCTCTTAAAATAGAGTTTAATGATTAATTGTGACAATTAGAATTTTAACAACTACTACTGTACTAATACTTCTATAGTATCATCTTTATACATATAATGAACAAGATTTTACGATGGTTGCATACACAAATAAATACTTAAAATAAGTGGAATATAGTAAGTCTGCCTGAAATCTCTCGGACCTGAAAATGTTGTCACTCATAAGTGAAGGGTGAATTCCATCAAATGAAATCACATTTCAATATTTCAAAAAGATTTCTGGAGTGTGTAGAAGAGTTTTTCATTAAATATGAGAATGGAAATTGTGTCACCATAACTAGTGTAGTGAAATTGTGTGGAGAAATAAAACAGAAGGCCTTTTGTCATTGCGTCACTCTGTCAGAAGAGCATTTTGCAATTTAACAAAAGACACTCGTGGAGACCAACATAGTACAGAGACAAACAATCACATCCACAAACACACCACCACTGAGCGACTCTCACAACCATTTATTATCCTTAACACGGCTCTGTTGGAAATGGGACCGACCTGCTAAATTGGGTCAATTTGACCCACTGCAGTCAAATTTTATGGGTTGATTTGTTCTAGCAGGTTCCACTCTACAGTTAAGTCAATTCCAAATGACATCGGTGTGCCTACTCACTTATTCCTTGTCATGCAGACAGGAGCGATTGCAGTGCAACAGCATGACTGCAAGTGAGATTGCGCCCTCTGCTGGTACGATAAAGAAGGCATATTTCATTTCAGATAGCATGTTTAAAGTTGAATGATTGTTTTTGTGCCCAGTGTGGAGCATATCAAGTACCTGCTCACAGCAGAGTACATCGACAATCGCAGAGCCGCATTCCAGCAACAATTTTTTTTCTTTCTTCTTGAAGGTGTGGAAGCCACATTTTTGAGGAAGCCTGAGAAGTAATAATCAATGACTAAAAAGAGACACGGACGGGTGTGCAACTCAACATGGAGCTTTTTGTGAGTAGTCTCTAATTTCATCTTTATGCTTGAAAAGATTTAAAAAAAAAAGTTATTCCAAAATGTTTGACGATTTACATAAGAATATGGGAATTTTTATCTGATAATAGTTTTTATCTTAAAATACAAGTTTTCCAATTGCATATCAGTTGCACATAATTTAAACTCACATTATTTTGGTTGGGGGAGAAAAGGGGGGAAAAAAACATCCAGAAATCACATTATCACACTTAATCCTGTGCAACCTTTGTACAAGTTAATTTAAGGATTTTTTCAAGTTAAAAATTAACCTCAGCCACATTTTGTTATTTACCGTACAGCATAATAGCCAGTTTCTTGAGAGTATGTCAACTTTGGATACAATATAACAGGCTCAGGTTTCGCAAAATTAATTCTGACGAGATTATAGTTGTTTGATTAGCATTTATTTATTTATTTATTTATTTATTTATTTATTTATTTATTTATTTATTTATTTATTTATTTATTTATTTATTTATTTATTTATTTATTTATTTATTTATTTATTTATTTATTTATTCATTTATTCATTCATTTATTTATTGCGTTCCATTTGCTTTTTCTACACTCGTTATTTGTCTCTCAGTTATAGTACACTCATTTTGCCAGTAGGGGACAGAATCAGACAGTTTCAAGACGGACAACAAACTTTATCGAGGGTGTGCAATTTATTAGCGTTTCAGTACAAAATCAGTTCACGTTTACATTTTTTGCGTCTGTTGGAGAAGCCAAACTTCATGTTGAAAAATGCTTTTATGTAAGTCTGGTGAGGTTACTGTTCCCCTTTATTCTGTTTTGTTTGCTGTGATATTTTGCGCCCATCAGTGCTTGAAGCCAAAATGAAAATGAATTCCAATGTGAATTGACTTTAAGGGCAAAGGGAAGGCGGGGGGGATCCTCAGCGCTACATTCACATGTCATGCTTTAATTCAGGGGTGTCAAACTCATTTTTTTCGCGGGCTGCATTGTAGTCAGAGTCTTTCGGAGGGCCATTGTGACTGTCAACCCAAATAAATGTATGAGCACCTCATATTATATACAGTAAAAGCTACAAAACAAACTGACAAATCAGACAAGTAAAAACTGGTCAAATATATAAAAAAATATATATTTTTAAAAGTAAAGACAATTTGCAATTTGAGTAATGACACGAATTTGATGCACAATTTGTCTTCGTGGGCCACATAAAAATGTGGCGGGCTGTATCTGGCCCCCGGGCCTTGAGTTTGACACCTGTGCTTTAACATCTTCCTTCTTATTTATTACGCTTCACTCCCCATCCCGTGTAAACTGTGGGTCTCCCCTCCATCCGGGTCTTTATATGCCGCCTCGCTCTCCATTTTCCCCCTTTTACTCAATATGTGCTGACATAAAAAGACCACCAACACAACAAAAAGGACACAGCACACTATTATAGCCACCAGCCCGCCTACTGTCACCGCCGAGGGCTGCTGAGTTGGAGCGACCTCGTGTGGCGTCACTGTAGGGATCGTAGTTGTTGCAGACTCCCCCGAGCCCTCCCCTTCTTCATCTTCATCCTCATTTCTTTCACAAAACACCTCATTTA